>NC_091963.1:120795932-121080932 GCF_031021105.1 Erythrolamprus reginae
AGTCTTTTAGTTTATTGTTGACAAAGTTGTAGAAAGCTCTATTAAATTTGGTGCATAGGAGGTTTTCCTCTTTTTTGCTGTAGTAGTTCAGGCATTCTGCTTTTATTTGATTGCAAATGCTTTTATATCGGCTTTTGAAGTTGGAAACTTCTCCTTTTTCGTTTTTCCTCCAGAGAGATTTTTTTCTTGTTTGTAATTTTCTTATTGAGATGGGGAGGTTATTTTTTGGGGGTTTATGGTACATGTTAGAGGTACATGAAGTCTGATGATAATTTTCATTTTGAGTAGGAATGTGTTGTAGTGGTCATCAGTAGTGTAGCATTCAGAGAATAGAGTTTTCCAGTTTAATGTTGAGAGGTGGGCTTCAATGATTTCTTAGTTCACTTTTTTGAAATTGAATTTTGATGTTGTATTATTTTGGTGGATCATAGTATGACTTAGGTTGAGACTGAAGTTTATCATGCTGTGGTCACTATTGGAAAATGGTTCTGTTATTTGTAAGCCATATATTGCACTTTTGCTGTTGCAGAAGATGAAATCCAGACAGTTATCAAGTCTGGTATTGTTAGTTACTAGTTGGTTTTGTTTTCCGCAGACTCATTGAAGAACAGAGCATATATATAAAGGATGTATGTATGTATGTATGTATGTTCAAGCATAACTCTGGAACGGCTCCAGAAATCTCAATCAAAGTTGGTACACATAAGACACCCCTGGTGTGTGTGTATCTGTGTGTCTCTCTGTGTGTTCCAGCATAACTGTGGAACACCTGGATGGTTAAGGAGCGAGAGTGTGGGGTCCTAGAGAAGCAATTGTTTGTGATGTCAGTTCCTTCGCCACTTCCTCTGGAAAGCTAGCTGTGACATTTGCCATCCAATGGACCAATGGGAAAATACCTGGTGGATTTAGGGCAAAGTGCCGGGATCATAGACAGGGTGGGTATGAGAAGTCCATGGGAGGAGGAAAGGAGAGGGCAGGGATGATGGGTATAAAAGTAAGGGGAAGAAAGTCCCCTCTCAATAGCTCCCTGTCAGACAAAGGCAGTGAAGAGCTACCAAACTTTTTACTACCACACTGTGGGCGTGGCTTATGCAGGACGCCCTGCATTTTCTTTCAACATTTTCCAGTGCAAACCCTAACCCTAACCCTAACCCTAACCCTAACCCTAACCCTAACCCTAACCCTAACCCTAACCCTAACCCTAACCCTAACCCTAACCCTAACCCTAACCCTAACCCTAACCCTAACCCTAACCCTAACCCTAACCCTAACCCTAACCCTAACCCATGCTTTTTCTAATCTGTTTTAGACTTGAGTTTTCTTTTGCTGTCTTCTCTTAATTTTATTCTACTCAGTTTTCAGACAACTAGCATGATGAAGGACATAGTCCCTTTCTCCTCTACATAATTATTTTTGAAGACTTTGTTAGAAGAATAAAAATAGACAGTAGCAGCAAAAATAAAAATAAACTAGGACATAATATTTAAGTATTGCCCATAAGTATTGCCCATGTTTTGACAAGGCACCTGAAGCAGGAGGGCAATGTGTATTTTGCAAATGCTGCAGAAGAAAGTATAGGTAGTTTTCAGGTAAAAACTCTAATAGGGACCAACAATTCTGTTGCTAAATTGCATGATTATTAAGTGAAAGGTCATGTGATCGTGCCGGTCATATATCAGTTCTTCTCTGGTTGTTAAGTGAATTATTTGTTGTGATTGTTATAGTACATGATATCATAAGGCACTAATTTCCTACTTACTGCCAGTCTCTCCATTGATTCTGCTTGTCAGAAGCCAGCTGTGAAACTCACAATTGGCAATGATGTAATTGTGGGATGCTGTAATCATTATAAAGACATGCTGGTTGTGAAGTGCCTGAATCGGGATCATAAGGGTTTATGAATTGATAGGTTTGTGACCTTCCCAGTTGGCTATCAATCACTCATGATTGTTAGGCATGAAATTATGTGATTGTGAATTTTGATTTAATGATTTTCCTTGTCAGACATTTGTAAATGTTGATCACATGATCCAGATTGCTGCTGTCATAAATAGATGCTTTGTGAAGTAGACACATTTATAAGTACATGGACTGGTTGTAAGTCATTATTTTTCAGTGCCATTATGATTTCAAACAGTTATTACATTCTATTCTATTTTCTATTCTAAAATCCTGTTTGTCCTACAGTGCAAGCTAAATATCATGTTGCCTTACTTTTCTAGGTCTTCTTGCACAAGCTTGTAGATTCTTTTCTAACTGCATCTTATACAACTATGTTTTCTTGGTAATGTGTACTTTTAGCCTAATCAAGCATTTAGAACTTGCTTTGTTGTATAACTTTGGCATTTTTCCAATGTTGGTGCTGATAGGTATGAAATGTATTGAAGGAGAGAGAGAGAGGAAGACAGACAGACAGACAGACAGACAGACAGACAGACAGATAGACAATTTTATAAGAAAAGAGGTTAAAGATGGAGCTTGGAAAATGGAATCTGGGGTCCTGGGCCTTCAGTCCTTGATGGGACAATTTCAAGGGAATTGAAATGTTTGGAATATTTACTAGATAAGATTAAAGTTCATCTCAATACAAGAGTTACCCCCTTCCTTATTTTTGTGTTTTTAATATCTACAGAATATGAAGGCAACTCTAAGGGCAAGCACTGTGTTTTTCCATTCGTCTACAATGGGAAAAGATTAACTTCTTGCACCAATCAAAATTCAGAGGATGGAAGATTTTGGTGTTCTGTCACAGAGAACTATGACAGAGACCGGGAATGGAGCTACTGTGCTGATACAAGTAAGATAAATCAGAAGTTGCTACGCTAAGAATCAGAAATCAAAATGTGTTTGCTTGTTTCGGCAGCACATACTAAAAAGAAATCAAAATGTGAAAATCCCTTAAAATACCTAGGTACAAATTTTTAGTCAACATACCAAATTTAAGAATAATGTCTACATAAAGTAGGAAAATAAATGTGTCATGGTGGTTATTGCAAACTAAAATAGAAAAAAAGGTATCTCTGAATTAGATGGAAGTCCATATTTAATTTATTGATATCATTATCCTATTTGATTAAAAATTAGGGTAGCTCTTTATTTCCTTAATCAACCTGAATGCCACTTCTGGGCAACATTAGGCATCTTACATGTTAGATTTAAAACCAACAATTTAATCCTATAAAGAATAATTAATAATACCAATGGTACATCAAAGAAAAATTTTCTAGTTTTCCAGTTACTCATCATGTAATATAAATTCAATACCACAGAGTAGATTATGAAACTATCTGAAAAATATTCCAGTTTTCTTGTTACTCATCATGTAATATAAATTCAATACTACAGAGTAGATTATAAAACTATCTGTCCTAAATCCTGTTGGAAGAGCCAGGTCCTTAAAGATGTATGAACATGCAGCATAGTCAGGAAGAATGCTATTTTGCAGAGTGGATGCAACTACAGGGGAGGGCCATCTCCTAGGTCAGTGATGATAAAACTTTTTTGATTTGTGTGCCAAAAGGGTGTGTGTGCGCATGCCCTCCCCCATGCCCTCCCCCACGCATGCACACAACCACCATGCTGCTCCCCCCCCCCCCACATGCCTCCAGACTCATGAAGCCTGGGAATGATGAAAAATGGCCCAATAGGCAAACTGGAAGTTTAGAAAAATTGAAGTCTGCTGAAGCCTCCAGAGGGTGAAAACGGTCTTCCTCAAGGCTGAAAATCAGGTGACAGCACGCGCATGTGCACTGGAGCTGACATAGGACAATGCCTCACATGCCCTTAGATATGACTCCTCTTGCCACCTGTGGCAAATGTGCCATAGAGTTGCCATCATGATCCTAGGTCCTGCAAGATGACATTTTCTACATCTTGGATTTGGACTTTTCCAACTTCTTCAAAGTTAAATGGCTGGACAGAAGTTACAGGAGATAGGTCTGATCCTGTAGGTATCCAGGCTTTGATAACCTATTATGTATTAAAAAGAAATGTTTCTTTATTACTTTGGAAGCAGCTGAACTGTATCTATGTATATTATGAAACTGACCATCTATCATTCCTTCTAGGACTGTAAACCAGGAAGGCCTGTTAGACAATATGTGTGATTCCCCAGGTAGGACAAAAATGGAAAGGGGACGAGATGCTTAAGATGCTAAGATTAGGTGGGGAAAAGATCTGGCTATGGAATTCTTTTTAGCATAGTAGAAATTAATAACATTACTACCCAGTGAAGGGCTGCAAATATTTTTACTACCACACTGTGGGTGGGACTTATTTTGCAGGTGTGTCTTGCCAGCCATTTGACCAGGTGGGAGGGGCTTGACAATCATGTGGCCAGGGGGTGGTTTAAGGTCATGTGACTGACTTAAAAGTGGCCAACTTGACATCACTCACGTCAAGGATTTGGGTTAGGGTTAGGGTGCCTGGCCTTTCCTTGCCTCAAGGAGATACAATTTCCCTATCTATTTACTATTAGCAAATATCTAAAATATACTATTTTTTAAAAAATTATTATTATTATTATTATTATTATTATTATTATTATTATTATTATTATTATTATTTATTAGATTTGTATGCCGCCTCTTTCCGGAGACTCGGAGCGGTTTACAACAAAAATACAAAGTACAAATCTAATGGCTAAAAAACAGTTTAAAACCCTTATTATAAAAAACAGTCATGCACCCCCAAACAAACCATACATAAAATGAAATGGCCTGGGTTTTTAGGAGTTTGCAAAAGGCAAGGAGGGTGGGGGCAATTCTGATTTCTGGGGGGAATTGGTTCCAAAGTTGGTTCCAAATGGCCGGGGCCGCCACAGAGAAGGCTCTTCCCCTGGGTCCTGCCAGACAACATTGTTTCATAGACGGGACCCGGAGAAGGCCAACTCTGTGGGACCTAACCGGTTGCTGGGATTCGTGCGGCAGAAGGCGGTCCTGGGGATATTCTGGTCCAATGCCATGAAGGGCTTTATAGGTCACAAGTAGCACTTTGAATTGTGACCAGAAACTGATCGGCAACCAATGCAGACTGCAGAGTGTTGGTGTGACATGGGCGTATCTGGGAAAGCCCATGATTGCTCTTGCAGCTGCATTCTGCACAATCTGTAGTTTCCGAACACTCTTCAAAGGTAGCTCCATGTAGAGAGCATTTCAGTAGTTGAACCTCGAGGTGATGATTTAATTCTGTGTATATATACCATATGTGGTATATATATTACACACAGGTACACAAAAATATACATTATCTACTATATAAATTGTACCTGTATGTACACACACACACACACACACACACACACACAGCTCTTCTAAAATTATACATATTCAGTCTCATATACTGTGGTAGGAAAAACATACTCAGAGTCCAGAAGGAAAAAAACAGAGGTTCTGTGTATCTGACCAAACTTTTTCTACCGGATCTGTGTAATTGACCGTACCCGTAGGAGCCCATCACTGTTGCAATCTCAGCTTTTTACTTTTATACAATAATATATACTAGCTATAATATCATATCTATCTAATCATCAAAACCAAAATCAAACGTTCCCTTTTTTCCATTACAAGCACAAAATCCAGAAGCAGTTTCCCAATGGAAGCAAAATTAAATATGTTCTTTTAATTTAATCATTCTATTTTTTTCTTGCTGTGGAAAATAATCTATATTTCTGTTTAGATTTATTAATCATTATATACTATCATCATTGATGTTAACATAATTTATTACACTCTCTCAGACTCTTTAATCTTAAAGGGGAAAAACATTTTTAAAAATTCATTTTAAAACTCTAAACCTTTCTTTGAAAATATTTCTAAAATCAATGAATTCAAAATTCTAATACCTATTTTCATTTTTAATTAACATATTCAAATTGATTTTCAATAATATTTTACAAACGTTAGAAATAACTCAAGCATTATATATGAAAAAAAATGCACTCACTTTTATAAACAGAAAATTACATTGTTGATTTGCTTGGATTATCTATAATATTGGTTTAAACAATGCAGCCAAAAGATGAGCAGAGTTAGATTTCATATTGACTCATCAGTATCTACATTACAATTATAATTTTTGGCATCTACAAAATAAAATAGAACAGAAATAAATTTTAAATTTATTTTATGTTGCAATAACTTTCTGACTTTTGCAGGTGGAAATATTGAACCCTCTTGAACATTATACCTACATTATTTTTCTTTTCTTCACAGATGACTAAAGTCAAGAAAATATTGGATATTTGTGATTCCAGGAATGATAATTTTTGAATAGAAGTTACACCTATATGCCATGCTACATTCTTTCTAAGCTTATCACTGAAGAAAAATATATCTAGGTTTGCTAGAAGCTATCACACTTTGCATTACTTTACTGTGACACATCTTTATTCATAGTTGTGCATGAAATAATTACTTAATAAATTATTTTATTGCCAAATATGGCCAGTTCCTAGTTCAGTGATGGGCAACCTTTTGAGCTTGGTGTGTCAAAATTCGCCAAAAAACCGAGCATAACTCGGGTGGTGTGTCACCTTGAGAAAAAAAACATAATTTTGTGATATTTATAGTTTAAATAACAAATATGTATAATTATTTAACTTACCTGCTTAGTGACTTCTTTGTTAATCTGTCAGTTGGTTTCAACTGCGACCTAAATTTCACAGCGACCTAAATTTGGGGCTCAATTGTAATTGCAATTCGAGGACTACCTAATGACATTCATAATCACGATAGTTTCTGACACTGGATTACACTAGGATGGGAAATACGAGGTGAAACGGGATGAACCAGAAACTCAAATATACTGCTCAAAAAAATAAAGGGAACACTTAAACAACACAATATAACTCCAAGTAAATTAAACTTCTGTGAAATCAAACTGCCCACTTAGGAAGCAACACTGATTGACAATCAATTTCACATGTTGTCAGCACATTCAACTTTGTACAGAACAAAGTATTCAATGAGAATATGTCATTCATTCAGATTTAGGATATATTTTTTGAGTGTTCCCTTTATTTTTTTTTACCAGTGTATTTTTTCACAAAATGTGTGCACACTTGTGTGCATGCTTGTTTCTCTCTCTCTCTCGGCGTGTGTGCATTCTTCATATATGAAATGTTGGCGATCTGATCAGGGTGCGTTTCCTCCCTCCCTCTGCCTGTGTCGGAAAAAAATATACTGGAAGCTCCTTGAAACCAAACCCAGCGGAGCCTTATTTTACAAACAAAATGGCTCGTTCCGTCCAGCCCAGTGAGTTTGCCTAGCTCTCCCCCCCTACTGCTACCTCTTCAGCACTGTGCTCACCACAGAAGCGCCTGCCTATGGCCAGGACCATCTTGCAAAAGCGCTTCTTCCTCTCCACGAAATAGGCGCATCGCCCCGGCTGAGGAAGAGACACCACCTCAACGGCATGCACCGCCATCTTATCTATAGGTGTCACTGTCGTGGCTCCTCCCCCTTTCTCCTCCTCCTCCTCTCCCATTCACCCCTACCCCGCCCCGCCTCCCACTGGACGGCGCTTTGCTTGCTCCTTCCCCGCCCTTCCGGCTCTTGCTCTTTCCTGGCTCTCCCCCACCCCCCTGCTCTCCACCCCCCGCGAGAGCAGGGTGCCAAACTCAAAGCACAAGATGGCGCGGAGAGCCTCTTCAGCCAGTTGGTGCCCGTGTAAGTGAAATGCCAGGGCTGCGAGGAGAGGTGAGGTGCCGGCATGGCTTTTCTTCCTTCAGCCGCGTGTCACTGAAAGTGGCTACGCGTGTCAGTGCTGACACGCGTGTCATAGGTTCGCCATCACTGTCCTAGTTGCTTGCTGTCCCACTAGTTTCCAGGGCATCTTCATTTGTGCCCCCAGAATTTGTAAGGAATCAATTACTATATTTTTCACTCCATAAAATGCACTCTATCCACCCCACCCCACCCAAAAAAGTGGATGGAAATGTCTGTGTATCTTATGGAGCCAATATGGGTGACAGGCAGCAGTGGAGAACAGAGGCAGCTATCCCCACTGCCTGGAACAGCTGATCGGTGGTATTCCCAGAAACTGATCCAACCACTGATCAGCTGCTTGGCTGCAAAGGCTCCAATTTTCCCCAGTGGAGACAGAAGACATGCCCAGGCTTTTTGCGGTTTGCTGCAAGGATGCTAACCAAATGAATACTGGATGGATGGTAGGTGGCAGAGCAGATTTTTCTTTCTTGTTTTCCTCCTCTAAACCTAAGTGCATCTTATCACCACTAGTGTCTTATGGAGCAAAAAATATGATAATTTCCCATCATTTTGAGTCTACTATTAAAATTCTTATCTTTAGAATATTGTTGGCTCAAAAGATAATTTTAAATTGAATTTCCTTGTAATGTTTAATGTTTTAAAACCTGATAAAATATATTTCTTATGTAGCTTTGTTTATTAGGGCAACTACTGTAAGGTATAGCAAAAAAGAAAGCATACTGGCTCTAGGAATATACACTGGCATTTGTGCATATCTTCTTTTTGCTTTGCTGGATGGCTCCTGATAATTTCTAAATATCTGATTCTTTCTAATAAATATTTTAACAGCAAATTGGAGTGTATTATTTTGTATTGGATTGGTTTACACTTTACATGGTTTCAAATACAGTGATTCCTTGTCTTATGAACTTAATTGGTTCCAGGATGAGGTTCGTTAAGTGAAAAGTTCGTAAGACGAAACAATGTTTCCCATAAGAATCAATGGAAAAGTGATTAATGCATGCAAGCCCAAAATTCACCCCTTTTGCCAGCCGAAGCGCCCATTTTCACACTGTTGGAATTCCCATTAGGCTCCCCTCCATGGGAAACCCCACCTCTGGACTTCCGCATTTTTGCGATGCTGCAGGGGAATCCCAGCAGCGGAATCCCAGCATTGCAAAAATGGGTGCTTCTGGAGGTGGGGTTTCCCAGTGAGAGAAGCCTCAGCAAAATCGCAGTATCACAAACACAACAACACAAGAGCGCACAACAGATTTAAACTTAATATTAAACGCTCCAAACTTGACTGTAAAAAATATGACTTCAGTAACTGAGTTGTCGAAGCGTGGAACTCAGTACCGGACTCCATAGTGTCATCCCCAAACCCCCAACATTTTACCCTTAGATTATCTATGGTTAACCCATCCAGATTCCTAAGAGGTCAGTAAGGGGCGAGTACAAGTGCACTAGAGTGCCTTCCATCCCCTGTCCTATTGCTCACCTATATCTCCTATACCTTTCTTCTATTCCTCTATCTCTTCTTCTATTCTTTCATTGATATGTTCTATTACTATATCTTCTTTTCTATTCTTTCTTAGATATATTTTACTATGAGTATCTCCTCTATAACCTTCATCATGTATTTTACTATGTGCATATACCCACTAAAACCCTCATTGTGTACTGGACAAAATAAATAAATAAATAAAATAAATAAAGAGAAGTGGAAAGAACACACAGCATTGGCGTGTCCCTGTGCTAATTGTACAGGTATCTGATGTGATTGAAACACAACATGAACTCATGTTATTGCAAGTCATCTGGATAGGCTGAACTGCTAATAGCACATTAAAGAGTTTAACTTTCTCATAGACCAGTTGATTTTCAATGACAGAGACGTCCAGTACATAATATGTATTCAAGAGCAACTTGAATATTCATACTTATTCACGTTAAGTAGCTTATTATTAGACAAAAGGGGAAAATCTTAAAAGTCAAAAATCTAGATGCAGATTTGCTTTCACAATCAGTTTGTATTAGTCATCCAGAACATATACAAATAAGTCTGATATGCTGCTTGCCTTCCTGAACTTTGCTTCCTCTTATTTGGAAACACCAAGAACACAGAATATAATACAGCATAATAGAGCTGGAAAGGACCATGGAGTTCTTCTAATCCTACAACTGGCCTAGGCAGGAGACCAAATATTATTCTGGACAAATGGGTGTACTATCTCATTTTAACAACCTCCATTGATAGAGCATCCACAGTCTCTGGAGGCAAGATATTCCATTGATCAATTTGATGTGTTTTCCCTCATTAAGATCATTTATGAAGATATTGAAGAGTTAAGACAGAATCTTGATGTATCCCACTGTATGATTCTCCCTATGTATATGTAATTCCATTGAGGACTACCTGTTGAATGCAGTTAATCAGCCAGTATCTGTCTCATATTAATATACTTTGTCAAATGCCTTACCGAAATCCAAGTATACTCTGTCCACAGCACTTCACAGGTCTGCTAACTTTGTCAAAGAATGCAGTAAAATGTGTGTGCCATGATTTGCTTTTGATCTTTGAAAGACATATATAAGTAGTTCTGAGATCATATCTACCAGGCCATTCTGGGTTCTACTTATCTTCACTACCAATTTGGGTTCACAACGTAAGTGCACGCTTTACTCACTATGATTGTGTGCATGCCCCCATCATTCCCGGGTTAAGCTCATGTGTGCAAGCGCAGAAGACTTTATACATGTGCATAAGGTTATTTTCTTCTAAATTTGGCTCTGCTGGATGGATTTCAAGCCAGAGGACTGGTTCAGGGGCATGTCCAGCAGCCCTTTCTACCTGTTCAGCAATAGGGGAAAATTCCTGCTAACCAGTTTTGTAGAACTGGTCTGAACCAGCAGGAATCCATCTCTGTACCAGGTCCTTCAGAATTTTGTGTTGTAATTCATCTTGTTTTGGTGATTTGAAGTAATTTAGAGTGAATTGCCTATTTTGACTTGTATTCCTTATCTGTCTTTTATGGTACTGCTTTTGGTAGGTTGGACTATTATTTTCCTTTCCAGATACATAAAATGAATTAAGCACTTCTACTTTCTCCTTGTTGCTCATCACCTCCTTTCTTACTTAATTGTTTGTTTCTTTGACCTTTTTCTTGTTTTTTTTTTATTTGAAAGCTTTGTTTCATTATATTGAATATAATGTCTTAGTTCATTCTGAGTCTTAGTTCATTCTGAGTCTTAGCTTTCCTGACTTCATCTTTGCAGATTGAATTAGGTACTGCTTTTCTGCCTTAGTCATGTGTATCTTGTTCCATTTTTATAGTTGTCTTTTTATCTTTAGTTTTTCAGGGAATTCTTTATGTAACCATGCTGTTTTCTTCTTGGATCCCTTATTTTATTTTTGTGCTAAATTTGGCTTTTATAATCTCATTTTTCAGAGTTTTCCAAGTTTCTTTCATCCATGGAATCCTTTCCAAACTCTCTCTTGGTTCTCTTAAAGTCTAAGATTCTAGTTTGACTTTGTTTTATTGCTTGTGCCTGCATTATTTTGAATTCCAATATGACATAGTGACTTTTCCCCAAAGTTCCCATAAGTACAACTCCTTGTATCATTTCATCTCTGTTAATAAGAATTTAATCCAGTATAGTTGATCCTCTAGTTCCTTTCTCTATTTTTTAGGAGACAACATTGTCTGCTAGATTCAATGTGTATCTCCTACTAGGTGCAAAGTTTGTGTCCCAGTTAATGTCAAAATAGTTAATGTCCCCCATTACTATTGTGGTGTGCTTCTTGGACACCTTAGCTAATTGATTAGGAAAAAATTCATCTATTTCCTCTGTTTGATTGGGTGGTCTGTAACTTATACATATGACATTTCATTCCTTTTTCCCATAACATTAAAACCAAATTCAAGAATTTCATCATATTTTGTTTTGCATTTCTGTAGAATTAAGGCTATTTCTGATATTATGATATTTTTTTTTTGAACAATTTAAATCCCTCTAAATGTACATGTCAAACATGTATTTCATCTCATTGAGTTTCGGTAATGGCAACAATATGTGCACTCATGCACTAGGATTTCAAGTTCACCCCTGTTTGTTCCTCATGCCTTGATGGTTAGTAATACACATCAGAGTCTTTTTGACTGACCCTGTATTTGTTTCCTACAACTCCTGTTTTGAATCTGAGTTCCCCTTCTTTCTTATCAGTTGGTTAATTGAACGCCCTGAAGTTTATGCTTGGAATTAGTTCTCAAAGTTCATCTTCTTCTTCCTTCAGTTTTAGCTTAAAGTCCTAAGGCAAAACAGTTAATTAAAAATTTTTTTCCTGATTCTTGTGAGGTGTAGCTCATTCTTTACTGGAAACTCCCTTGCAGCTATTGTAGATCTTGGTCTAGGAATCTAAAGTTCTCTTGATGGCACTATTTTCCCCATTGGATATTCACCTTGCTTTGGGTGAGAGGGATACAGAAAAAAAATACAAGCCACCACCTGTGCCCTCATCTTTTCATGACTATCTGCCTAGTCTCTTGATATTGTTTTCAGATTCTTTGTTGCACCATTAAACATGAAAGAGGACAAAGATATAATAATCTGTAGATTTATTTTAGTCTTAGCCACATCTCTGATATTTCTTCCTGGGAAACAGTAACCTCCCTTCAAATGGTGGTGTGGTATACAAATTGCTGGCTCATTTCCTCTGGACAGTGAGATTCTTATCAGCAAACCAAATTCTGTCTCTTAAGGAAATCTGATGTACTTATCACCTCCCATCAATCGGTATTCTTGATGAGGTCTCTTCTCCAGGTTTCTGCTTGCTTTTTTTCCAAAAGAAGTTATGAAATTGATTATTTAGCTCCAGTGGGATTAGAATATACTGGATTGGGTTTGTTTTTGCCTTTATGAGTGACATGCCGCCATTGTTCTATCTCTAAAGGTTCATTTTATTTTATGTTAGTTTATAATTTCTTACTCTATTCAGTTCAATCTTCTTCCTGATTGGGATTTTTCATTTTATTTTTTGAGTTTGAGAGTGGCTATACTTTGTCTCTAAACTGCTTGCTTTTTCTTCTGTTCTTTATTCCTTATTATGTTTCGTTTGGATACATCTTATTTTGGTGGGAATTTTTCATTTGGTTGGTTGAGTCTCAAAGTGGTTAAATGTATCTCTGGAGCCTTTATTTTCTTCTTCTTCTTCAAGGAATTCACTTAGTTTAGTTTAAATTCGTTTGGGTGAATATATATATGGAACAAATTTTGCAAGTCACAGAAATTTCAGACTATTTTACCATTGCTAGATTTTAAGTAGGTTTTTTCCTAGCAATTGCTAATTTAAAAAACCCCCAAAAGTTTATTTCACATATAAAAAATTCCAAAATTTACCAATGTTTTTTTTAAAAAAAATTCAAAACAATTATTAAAAATTCAATTCTGAAATGTAATCTTTGGGTCCCCCTTGTGGCTAGTGTTGAAATGGAACTTAAATACAAATGAGGTTGCCCTCTACTTTAGATACAGTTTGCAATCCAAAGATGAGTACTCCTAATGGAGTAAAATAAATACATAGAAAAAGAAGCTTTCTTTTTAATAAATACAGTGTTTTGCATTTATTAAAACATTAAAAATAAATTTTAAAACCCTCGAAAAATGTCAAAAAATGTTTTTCAGAATTTTTTTTAAAAAATCCAATTCTTAAATGTTAGTCTTTTGGTCCCTCTTATAGCTAGTGTTGAAGCAGAACTTTGCAGTTTTGCTTTGTGATAAGTATAAATCAAGCCTTACCTTGCAGTTTTGTAGCTAGTGCATATAAAACTTTGACTTGTGATTAATGTATCGCAAAAATTCCTGATTGATCTTTCAGTTCAATGGCTTGTGGCCATTGGAACTTTGACATCTTTCCTCGCCCAATGAATGAATGTTGGATGTGTGATGTGCAAATCTGTTTACTTAGTTTTAACTGTGGGGTTTTAGAATACTATTTTAATGTAGATTATGTAGATTTCTAATATGCTATAAGCCGCCCTGAGTCCCAGGAGAAGGGCAACATAGAAACCAACCAACCAACCAACCAACCAAATAAATAAACAAACAAACAGACAGACAAACAAACATACATACATACATACATACTTACTTACTTACTTACTTACTTACTTACTTACTTACTTACTTACTTACTTTATTCATGATGGTTCAGTTATATGCAGGTGAAAAATATGTTGCATTCACAGATTACATTCAGTTCATTTCATAAAAATAAAAATATACAGCATTTAAGATTGAATAAAGAACTTTGCCATTAATATTGAAAAAATAGAATACATTTATACACATAAATTTGCAATTGGCATTTGTACCTATACAAGCACCTTGCCCAACCTGTATCAGATTAAGGAAGTCTTCTCCCCTCCTTGTTTCTGTCCTGATTAAATTCTTGGAGACTATCTTTCTATGAAATACAGCCTTCCTCAATTTCTGTTTCTTCTCAGATTGTTATTTAGCTTTTCTTTCACCATCATTGCAGAAGTCTAAACTAAAATATGGCTGCGACTACCATAATTGCCATGTGGAGATTCAATTCATTTCACCAAGTATAACTCTTAAAAGTATGCAACACTTAACGTTGAAAAAAACATTGCAATTCATATTGAAAAATTAAAAAGAGTTAATTTATAGACAGTTGCTATAATCCCTGCTCCCCATACTGGCTTAGTTGTGTACAGTTTCACAATCTCTTCTAATCTATTATCAGTAGCTCAGTGGTGGGTTGCTCCTGGTTCAGACCGGTTCTTAGAAGTGGTGGCAGGAGGCTCTGCTACTTGCTGCGCATGCGCACATGAAATGGCAGCAAAAATATTTACAACCCTACTACTGCAGTAGTTGGGTGCAAGAACTGAGTTCATGCAGCATTGTAAGGAAATAAAGTCTAGCTCTGAAATTCCTCAAAAATAGTTATTGTCTTCGGAGAGGGGCGGCATACAAATCTAAATTATTATTATTATTATTATTATTATTATTATTATTATTATTATTATTATTATTAATACTGTAATAATAATAATAATAATATATATTTTTCTGCCTTACATGAATTTCTGCTGAAATATCTGCTTCTGACATACAGAAGTATGTCTGCTTCTGTCTATGTTTGTTTATCTCTGTTTTTTATAGTCATTAACTTTGGATTTCTGCAATATGAGAACCCTTCCATGTTTGGAAATTTTAAATATTTCTCTATTAGCAGTGGCAATGGGTGAAAGCACTTTATTAACAAAGATTAAGTTCTTGCCCAACAAATTGCCATAAATACATTTCTGACGCTGAGTCATTGTTTCAAGGTTTGGCAAATAACAATGTTACATAGTGCTCAGTTCAATTATTACTTTATTGAGGAAACCCCATTATTAAAATTAGGCATGAATATTTGAATGTAAGCATCCAAAGATTTGACTTATTCAACTCTTATTTTTCATATGGCTCTGCTTGCCTCTGAGTGTAGCATTTCTAGAGAAGATCAACCAAACCAAACCAAACCAAAATAAATCAAAAATTTCATTTACTATCTTCTTGCTTGATTGTCTTTAAGTTGAAAACCCTGGTAAAACAAGAATATAGTAACAGTAATATATATAGGTAAATTTTGGTTCCATAGCAATTGGGATGTGAGTGAAGCAATTACAATTTCTCCTGCTCATGTTTTCTCTCGCATTTGCCTAATTTAAAGATATTATATTATACGTTCTTTATCATTGTACATTATATTATACTATACATTATATTATACATTATAAATTCTAATCCTGTCTTTGCCAAAAGCCGCTGAGTGATTTTGATCCAATCATTTTCTCTTAGTCTTAGGAATGAGGCAATGGTAAACAATTCTGAAAAAAATTGCCAAGAAAACTGCAGAGGCTTTGAGAATTGGTCATGACTGAATGGAAGGAAAAAAAAATACTTAATTCATCAACTAATTAAAAAAAAGATTGCATATTCCTTTAATATTTAACAGATTAACAGAATTGGAAGGGATTTTTTAGATCTTCTGGTCCAACCCCCTGCTCTACACCATTTTAGACAAATGGCAGGCCAGTCTCTTCTCTAAAGTTTTCAGTGATGAAGCTCCCACAATGTCTGAAGGCTACTTCTGTTCCATTGGTTGATGGTTCTCACTGTTAGGAAATTTCTCCTTATTTCTAGGTTGAATCTCTTCTTGATCAGTTTCCATCCATTATTCCTTGTCTGGCCTCACAAAAAACACTCCAAAGGAGCATAAAAAAATCAAACATATCAGAACACAATCATTTAAAAGTTTTATCAAAAAATCAAAAGGTATGCAAGAGATTAGTTGGTGATAATAGAATTAACTCAAGATCTCAGCAGTCAACTGGGACCCCCAAGTTTGAAGACTTAACCAGGTGTTGACAAACTTATGAAGAAGCCTAGAGCCCTTCCTTGAGGGAAAAATACAGTCCAGAGTTTCAAGTTCAAGTTTCAAGTTTTATTGGATGTATATGCCGCCCCTCTCCGAAAACTCGGGGCGGCTAACAACAATCATGAACAATATACAATAAAATCCAATACTAAAAGCAAATTAAAACCCATTAATATATAAAAACCAAACATACATACAAACATACCATGTATACAGTTGTAACGGCCAAGGGGGAGAAAAAGTCTTAATTCCCCCATGCCTGGCGGCAGAGGTGGGTTTTAAGTAGCTTACGAAAGGCAAGGAGGGTGGGGGCAATTCTAATCTCTGGGGGGAGTTGGTTCCAGAGGGCCGGGGCCGCCACAGAGAAGGCTCTTCCCCTGGGTCCCGCCAAGTGGCATTGTTTAGTTGATGGGACCCGGAGAAGACCCACTCTGTGGGACCTAACTGGCCGCTGGGATTCGAGACGAATGAATGAATGAATGAATGAATGAATAGATCTGACCTCATATTATAGATGGGAGAGAATGGTACAGAAGGTAGATGCCACAACCTGTTTATTCTGTTAGATCTGATGAGATGGACAGCTGTAATCAGGGAAAGGCAGGACCTAAAATAACTAGGCTTCATGCCATGAGGAGATTTAAAAGTCAAAATCATCTTGAATTTTTTTGGTCAATGCTTTTTCTTCTGTGTTATTTTTTTAAATTTAAACACATATCAACTTGATCCTGAAAACTATTTAATATATATAATGGATAAATAAATGCAAAGTAGAAAAACTGTCAAAAAAGTGTGGTTTGTTTTGTTTTGTTTGTTTTGTTTTATTGAAGTATAGTCAGAGTTTTCACTTGGCTACACAATTGTAACTTGTACTTAGAGCCTATTTTTTGTACATTCTAATTAGTGATTTAAAGGAAATTGTGACAATTGCATTTAACTAGTTAGGTTGAGCATAATGGTTGCCAAGGGACTTATATTATTTTTCCTCATAGGAATTTTGATAGCAGAAATGAGAATCAAAGCAAGTGAATGAAAGCTAAAACATTAACTGAGAGTTTGTTTTGTCAAAAATAAAAGGATAAAACTTTGTTAAAAAAACCAAATATGTCCAACTGCCTAAAAGATGAAAAGAATATTGTCATAGGAATCCTTCAGGATAGGAAATCTTGTACCAGTGAGATCATCATTTACATCATCCATATTCACAGTATTTTCAGAAGTAAAGGCTGCAATATTTGAAAGAGTTGGGATATACTGTAATTACTATTCTGTATTATTTCACTGATAGCTTTGGAATAAGTTCACTTTGAAAAGAGAATGTTTTAAAAGATTAATCTTCTCTTTTTATAACTGTACTACAGGTAAAAAGTTGTGAGCATGAAAAGAGCTGTTCTTACATAATTTTGGGATGCAAAAAATGAAAATAACATTTAAAATTATTGGCTCTAGTTTCCATGATATGATATATGATAGGTAGATAGGTAGATAGGTAGATAGGTAGATAGGTAGATAGGTAGATAGGTAGATAGGTAGATAGGTAGATAGGTAGATAGGTAGATAGGTAGATAGGTAGATAGGTAGATAGGTAGATAGGTAGATAGGTAGATAGGTAGATAGGTAGATAGGTAGATAGGTAGATAGGTAGATAGGTAGATAGGTAGATAGGTAGGTAGGTAGGTAGGTAGATAGGTAGATAGGTAGATAGGTAGGTAGATAGGTAGGTAGGTAGGTAGGTAGATAGGTAGATAGATAGGTAGATAGGTAGGTAGATAGGTAGGTAGATAGGTAGATCCATAGTTGTCTCCCTTCCTTTTAATTATCAGCAAAATACACACACACACACACAAACACAGGTAACATATTTTTGCTGAATTGAAAATGATATATTATGCAGATGTATTGCTTCATAATGGCAAACAACTATCATCCATTCCAGTTGCTTATGCAGTTGCAATGAAAGAAACATATGAAAACTTGAAAGAGCTCTTAAGATGCATTAGCTATGGTCAACATCAATAGTCAATATGCAGTGACCTGAAAGTGGTTGCTATCTTACTTGGTCTTCAAGATGGACATACTAAGTATTGCTGCTTCCTGTCTGAATGGAACAGTCATGCGAAAGTATTGCACTATATCAAAAGAAACTTGCCACTATAGCAGATATTGCAACCAGGGAATAAAAAATGTAAAGTATCCAGCACTTGTAGACAGCAACAAGACTTTACTACCTCCATTACACATCAAGTTGGGATTAATGAAATACTTCATAAAGGCAATGGACAGGAATAAAGCAGCTTTCATATACCTGATAAGTAAATTTACACTGCTTAGTGCTGCCAAAATAAATGAAGGAATTTAGGTTGGCCCAGAGATCCATGAACTTATTTACAATGATGTGTTTCTTTCTCTATTGCATGGCAAGGAAAAGACTGTGTGGATATCATTCGTGTCAGTGACATCAAATTTTCTTGGAAACAATAAAGCAGCTAACTACAAGGAAGTGGTTGAAAACCCCATACAGGCTACAAAACCTTGGTTATAAAATGTCCTTAAAAGTTCATTTTCTACACTCTCATCTGAATTTCTTTCCATCAAATTGTGGAGCAGTGAGTGATGAGCATGGGAAGCACTTCCACCAAGACGTGCAACTATGAAAAAAATCAAGGTAAATGGAGCCCAAAATGCTTGCAGACTACTTTTGGACAATTGTAGGAGACAATCCTTTCCTTGAATACAAAAGAAAAGTCAAGAAACAAAAGGGACACAAACTAAAGGCAAGATTAATGAGAAATTTAAACTTTCGAACATTTTAAACTTGTTTACTAATTTAGTTTTTCTTAATAAACATATACAATAGATTATTTCATGTATTCACTGTTGTAAATATAATTCAATTAATTTTAATTAAAAAATGTATGGGTTTATATATACGTATTACGTTTTGATGCATTATTTGCCTATTATCTGTAGTTGGGAAATGTAAAATGTCCATTGCATGAAAACTAGAGCCAACTAACAAATTTCTTTATTATATTTGAATTCAGCATGTGAAATTCATTAAGAAAGTGCACATTTCATTTCTGCAACTAAAAAATTGAAAATTTGTAGAACAGTGTTATCAATCAATCATTTATCTTCCTATAGTATATGTTTTTATGCAAATATCTATTATCTATTTTACACATAGTTTTGTCAGTATATATTGTTTAAAAAACATTTGATCTCAGAAGGATGTGATTGATATCTTTCATATCCCTATGTATTATATTCATTTATTTTATATAGAAATCAATCACTTCTAATTTTTAAAATATCACATATTTTCTGACAGCTCTTTTAAAAGATTTGCTCACTTCCTTATTTCTCAAACTGTATATCAGAGGATTGAAAAGAGGTGTAAAGACTGTATAAAAGAGAGAGACAATTTTGCTCATTTTGTTGAGAGCTACAGTATTGGGGTGCATATATACAACTATTAATGTTCCATAAAATATTGTAACAATTATAAGGTGAGTTGAGCAAGTGGAGAAGGCTTTCTTCCTTCCTATAGCAGAAGGGATTCTCAAAATAGTGATGATAATGGAGATATATGAAGCCAGGGTGAGCAAGAATGGAGGAAAGGTTGCCACAGAAGTAGTTACAAAGCTGGACAACAGTAGTAGATGAGAACCACAGCAAATGTGCTGCATCAATGGCATGAAATCACAAAAGAAATGGTTCATTTCACTTGGGGCACAGAAATTTAACTGTGACATTTTTAATGTAATTGTGGTGACCATAATCATGCCACTGAGCCATGAAATTAACACTAACTGAATGCAGCAACGAGTATCCATAAGAGACATGTAATGAAGTGGCTTGCATACTGCAAGGTAGCGATCATAAGACATCACCGCCAGCAGATAACATTCTGTCGCTGCTAGAAATCCAAAGAACCAGAACTGCACAATGCATCCTTTAACAGAAATAAGCCCATCCCCAGTTAAAAGGCTGACTAGCATCCTTGGTAGAATAGTTGAGCTATAGCAAGTTTCTAAGCAGGATAAATTCCCCACAAAGAAATACATTGGGGTTTGAAGGTGGCGGTCTGAAGAAATAAGAGCAATGATGAGAATGTTTCCTGTCATGGTTACAAAATAGATTATGAGAAAAAGCAAGAAGAGGAGTAGCTTCAAATCCTGGAGATCATCAAATCCCAGCAAGAGGAAATGTGTAACGATTGTTTGATTTTCTTGCTGTATGCCACACATGGACTGCATCTGTTGGCAATCAAATAAAACAAACATTTTAAAAAGGCAGCAGTTGCAAATGAAATATCGTACATACAAAACAGAAAAACAAGACTTAACAATTTATTCAAAAACTGTTAAATTTGCTTTCTAACGAATTATGGGGAAAGCTACAATCATGCTCAGAGCATCCCCTAAAGAAATCAATCACAAATTTACCAGGGATTTCTGGTAGTTGTATTCCTAATGCATCTGAAAACCACTAGATTGTGAGAAAGTTGCTATTTATCCTCCTACATTTTGCCTTGGAATATGAAATATGATGTGTTTTCCAGGAGCACCACCATCAGGTACAGTTGTAAAACTATTGCATCTTCCATTCTTTTAAACATCTGTAAAGCAATAATCTTGTAGCAATTGTATTAAGGGTTAAATGCAGATGTACAACCTTATTAATAATAAAATGCAAATACTTATACTACCACATTTTAGATGCTGTGGGTTAGGATACATCAGCTTGTTCTCTGCCCTAAGTTTTACTATTCTATTCTAGTCCATCATATGGCACTAATATTCTTCGTAGATTACATTCTCATCCATGAAGTGTAGATCCCACTGTTTACATGAAGCTCATGATATATTACATGAAGCTCATGATATTACTTTATCCAAGCAAAGAGTTTGGAATATTTAATAAGATTTGCTTACCAGTGGTCTGAAATATATTAAAGTAGAGATTGTTATTTATTTTTGCAATAATTGGATCTATTTTTGCTTTCTCCTCAAATTCTCTACAAGATGTTTTCAGTTGTTTGAAATGAATATCTTTTAATCCAATATGTTCTGCTTCTATGTTTATATATCCTCCATAGTAAGTGGAGCTAACTTTCAAGGATGGGAAGACACCACACCTAGCCAATCAGGATTGAGTCTGGAAACAGTATAAATAGCATTCCCGTGCCTCAGTTCCACCTCTTTTAATTAAGTCTTGAGCCTAGGACACATGCCTTTACATCTCTCCGATTCCTCTCAGTACTCTAGTTTGTCTGATTCATTATTGCAGCAGAGGCGGAGTAATGACACGGACACAAAGAGCTGGATTTAAACTGGGTCATTTTTATTAATTAAATTTGCATAAGGCACCATGAGCTTTTGGAGAGAACCTGTCAATCATTCCCAAAGATGCCCAAAGGAGAACACGCAGTTGCTAAACACCACCCAGTTTTCTGCCCCTAACCTGCCTACCCAAATGACCAAAGATAAGCCAATTAGCCTAAACAGGGGGGGCAAAGCACCCCCTAACTGCCTATCCTTAACCACAGTGTGGAATAGGTGAAAAAACGGTCGCAGAAAATACAGAGACTGCCAAAAATTCCTATTTGGCCGCCTAAGGGCGACCCACAGTGGCACACTGGAAGACAGGGAGGGCGGGCGGGTGTTCGCTGCTCGGCGTCAGGATGAAAAGGAGGCCCCAAGCCTGCACAGCCCCTTTTATAGGGCTGGCAGGCTCCGCCCCTGATGACATCATCGGCCTGGCCGATGACTCAAAATGGCCGGGATCTCACGAAATCTCACAAGATCCCGGCCTTCAAAATGGCGGCTGTGCTGAGGGCCGTGTCTCCCTGGCCCTGCAGCAAATCCAGGCCGGGGATAAGTCACCAGACAGGCATTGCAGCAGAGGCGGAGTAACGACACAGACACAAAGAGCTGGATTTAAACTGGGTCATTTTTATTAATTAAATTTGCATAATTTATTCATTAAATTAGCATAAATTTAACTAAAAAACTAACAAGGACCCGCAGGGTCAAACAATTACTTCCGGGGCAGAAAATGACGTCAGAAAAACTTCCGGGGTAGCTCCATGCTGATCCAGGTGAAGGGCCCCACCCTCACCTGGATCCCAGCCATGCACCTGCATGTGGGAGGTCTCGCCGTCTAACCCCTACAAGGGGATAGAAATGGGCGGGACCCAAAGACAGGTTCCCCCCAATTGCTCAGATCGAACTAAAGGCACCATGAGCTTTTGGAGAGAACCTGTCAATCATCCCCAAAGATGCCCAACGGAGAACACGCAGTTGCTAAACACCACCCAGTTTTCCGCCCCTAACCTGCCATGGAGTGGGGGTCAGATCTCTATCTTGGACCCCCGACTCCCCCCTCTATCTGTACCAGCTCGCACAGTGACCTCTGCAGGTCCTGTAAGAAGATGGTGTTCCCCTGTTCTGACAAGTGAGCGCCGTCAGCACGGTAAAGCCATGGCTGATCTATGGTGATGTTGGGATGGGAAACCACTACCCCACCCAACTCTCTAACCAGCCTACCCATAGCCTTATTAACCTTTCTCCTGACCTTGTGAATGGCCCTAAGGGAAATGGCGTCCCTCCAGACAATCCTCGGGAGGATCTCAGACTAAACCACTTGCGTGGTTGGCCAAGCCATGCGAAGAACACGCAGGTCTTTGCGGGCCTGACAAATTAATGCCAGACCCCCAAGCACACACAGGTCATTGCCAATACCAACCACCTGGGCGCGACCCCTTTGTGCCGACCAAACAGGAGCAGCGGGAGAAGCCCGTCCCACCGCAGACCTCTTCTTCCCATCCAGACGATGTTGACTCACCGGCCCAAAGACAGCTGGGTCCCCATGGCGGTTCTTGCTGCGGAGCGGCCAGCCCAAAAGACCATACTGTGGCCACACAGCAACGCCGTCAGTCTCGCCCTGATGGGACTATCTAGAAGAGGGCAGAGAAAGGTTACCTAGCGTGAAATCCTGTCCTATGACCTCAACTCGCCGTACATAACCTAAATAGGCCGCTGACCGCCAGCGACCAATCTCCCGGATCCTATGACCCGGGAAACCAGACACTGCAGCACCGATATGGAACGAATGCCTTCCGTACCCAGCGGGGTCAATGCCAATTGTGACTAGAGCCCTGGTCACCAAAGCCCAAAATAGATAGCTTTGAGGTTTTATTATTTTTTTTTTGAAAATCTGGACTGGCTGAGGAATGAGTTCAACTCACAATAGAGGTTTCCCTCCTCTTCCTCCCTCAGCTTCCCCATGCTGCCCCTTTCTTTCTCTTGGTCCCATCTACAAAAGAGAAGGAAGACACAGTTTGGAGGATGGCTCACATACTACAAGATCCACTCCATCATTCTCTCTCTGCCCTCTTTGCTGGTGGAAATAGCAAATGTACCCCAATGAAGGCAGAATGCTGTTGCTGTGAAAAGGCAAGTAGAGGAGCACTTCTCTCCCATACCAGGGCTCTGGTCATGCCACTGTCATGATAGGATGATAGCTCTTTCATCCCTCTGCTGTGACAGGATGACAGGGAGCTGCAGCAGAGGATCTAAAGTGCCATATGAAGCTCCGGAGCTGCAGGTTGCAGACCTCTTCTCTAATTCTATGTTATAGCCCCCCCAAAAAATTCCCATTGTACCTTTGTATCTTTTATTTGTTTGTTTTCCATTTTCAAATCCAATAAGAAGTTATATATCTTCTTAATTAGTTTTTCGTCAGAGTTCAATGTCAAAAGGTGTTTGTCCTCCATAAAAGCCATATTTTTTAAAGGTCTAAGTTATATCTAGTGGCAACTTGGAAACTTCACATGTAGATTGTATTTGTAATTGTGGCAACCATCATAATGTTATGCCCCAGTTTTCCAGCTCTTGCTTCAATTTTAGTTTCCCCTCATTGTCCAAAATGTCTTTATAAGTGACAATTTTTTCCAAATTTCACCATTTTGGATATGTAAAAGCTTCCATCATTGAAAGCCATTCTGGGATTTTCAGATATGCTTTACGTTTTATTTTTTGCCATATATGTAGTAGTGAATTCTTTATATAGTTATTTTAGAAGTATCTATGCAGTGCTTCTGGTTCAGTCTGGATCTCTGAACCAGTAGCAGAAGTGGCAGGAAGCTATACTCACTTGCCCAGGATGCTTCTGTGCACAAGTGTTGCATGCACTCACATGTGAATCAGTAGCAAAAGCATCTGGAACTCCACTACTGAGCTTTTATTCTTCTCATATCATAAGAAGGCATGCCATCCTAGTTATCAAATAGTGTTTTTTGATCTTGTCTTACCAAATACTATATTATTCTTTGATCAACAATGATGAATAATTGAGGAATTGTTGAAAAAATTGTAGATGGTAAAACTTCCACTCCTGACATTGATTAAATATAGATCAGGAGTATGTTATGGAATTAATAAATGGTATATTATTGCCAATATTCCTATATAAACAAGAGGAAAAGATGGGATAGTAAGCTATTTTTAATTTTAATTAGGATTTATTGACCAACAAAAGAAGAAAGAAAATTGAGAGACAAAATTGTGTGCAGCAGAGGACACAGAAGAGTTCAAAATACAAAAAAGCAGAATCAATGAAAAATTTTAAATCTCACAGAAAATTCAAGCTCGCTTCTGTGATTCAAGATAATTCTATCCAAATATGAGTTTCATAGTGTTTACTTTCTTTCACACAACTCTCCTTTTCTTTTTATATTTCTTTTGTAACTGGGCATAAGGATACTAAATTCCTAGGGACTGCCTTTTTCAATTCTTTTGACAATAATTCATTCCTTACCACAGATCACACACTATCCATTATATCTCACCAGTATTTACATTAAAAATTTTCCATTCATTTTCTTATTTTCAATAAATATTCTATAAATGGTACACAAATATTGTACCTTCACTTGCATTATTTCTCCACAGATGTACAACATTAAAATCATGCTCCCAATTTTCTCTGTCTAAAATAATTAGTTTGGACTTTTCAGATCTATTGTGCACCACACAGTTTATCTAAAATCCATTGCAAATAATTTGGATCGCCCTGGCAACAGTATGTTTAATTTTGTTCTATTTTTTTTTAATTTCCAGCTATATTTCTTGGTATTTTATTTATCTTTTTAAAGTTCTTAATCAATCTTGGCTTTCTGGCTATGTTCCTTGCAACTGCCTTTTTGTATCCCCCCCTCCCCACCCTCCTCACTTCAAATGGTGACTGCTGAATACCGCAGTTCCTTTGCATGATTTTTGGAAGTTGTTTGCCATTATTTCATCCTAGTGCCGAGGGAGAATGACTGGCACAAGGATACCCTGTGCTACTCGAGGAGGTGGCCGGGTTGGCGGTGGGGTTCCCCAGACTCATTGTCTTGGGGGACTTTAACCTGCCGTCACTCAGCGAAACCTCTGGACTGGCACAGGAGTTCATGGCCACCATGACAGCCATGGACCTGACTCAAGTAGTACAGAGTCAGACTCATGAGGGGGGCATGCACCCAACATGGTATTCCTCTCTGAGCAATTGAGTAATGGTCTGAGACTAAGGGGCTTAGAAGTGTTGCCTTTGTCATGGTTGGACTATTTTCTACTATGGCTTGACTTCCTGGCTCCAATCCTTCCCCGTAGGGAGGCGGAACCGATTAGGAAGTTCCGCCCCAGATGCCTGATGGATCCAGAGGGCTTTCAGAGGGCACTGGGGGTTATTCCAGATACACTTATCCACAGTTCGGCAGAGTCTCTTGCTGAGGCATGGAACAAGGCTGCAGCGGAGGCTCTTGACCGGATTGTGCCGTTGCAACCTCTCCACAGCACTAGACCTCGTAGAGCTCCATGGTTCAACAAAAAGCTCTGGGAGTTGAAATGCCAGAAGAGATGTCTGGAGAAGCGATGGAGGAAGAGTAAGTCCAAATTCAATCGAACACTTGTAAGAGCTCACATTAAGACTTACAAAGTGGCGCTCAAGGCGTGTATCTTTGGTCTTTTTTAAATTAGGGTTTTTAATTTTTTTTAAATATTAGATTTGGTTATATGTTGTTTCACTATTGTTGTTAGCCGCCCCAAGTCTGCGGAGAAGGGCGGCATACAAATCAAATAAACAAACAAACAAACAAACAAACAAACAAACAAATAAAATACCCAGTTGTGCCAAAGGCAGGACAAGAGCTTACAATCTTCCAGTTTTGTTTGATGCTTTAATCCTTACTTTTGGCTCTCAGGTTCTATTGATACAGATGATAAATTTGTTTTTTTCTTGTTTTGACAGCCCTCATTCATTTTTCAGTTTTTACTCATGGATTTGGAAATAAAGTATTGAATTAGTTCAATATTGGCATATCTCATTTTAAAAGAATATTAAAGTATGACTGATCTCAGCTCCCTCCCCCTCAAGACCCAAGTTCTTCTTAACCGGCTTAGCATAGGGGGAGATGTTCATGGGAAGGAGGCTGTGTGAAGGATACTGAATGTGTATGCCAAGATTATCATCACCCAAAAACATGAAGGACATTCCAGATGTCCAGATAAAGCAAACAGGCAGCATACCTGCTATATTAGGCAGCAACAATATGGAAGAGGCTGGAAGCAGATAATTATTTTAGTGACAAAGGCTTCAATTCAGAGCATGTGGGAGAAAGCATGGGCAAACTATTCTTGTATTATTACCATAAAAACCACTTGAAGATTTTTTTTAAAAAAAGATTGATGATTTCAAAATGTCCAAATTCAGTTATAGTAAAAGTAACATTGAGTGCACCATTGGAAGAGCTGAAGAACCAGATTAGGAACAGAAAACCATGGAGAAAATCTATCCAAGTATCAACCCAATCAAATTCAGCTGCTGAAGTTTTAAAATGCTTATTAATTTTTAAAAACGAAGATAACAGAAAACTGACCTTTTCCTATGGGAAAAAGGAAAAACAACAAAGCAGGGAGGACGATTGTTCTTCTGAGGTATATAATAAAGAGAGTGAATCTATAAAGAAGAAGAAAAGAGCACAGTCATTTCTGGACAGAAGAGTTTTGAGGACATTTGAGGAAAGAACTACCAGTTAGGCTCAGAGCCTGAGCTATAAAGCCTGTTTCCTAGTTACATTAGAAATGTTTAGGAAAATCCAGGACTGAAGACTAGACTGGAAATTTTAAAAAACAAAATCTGAGGAAACAGCGAAGACAAGAAAACTGCATAGATGACATGTCTCCATAAATCAACCTCAGGTTAATCAAGTATTTATTTTCAGATAAAACAACAACAATGCTGATATGATAATTCTGAACATATTTATTTATACTTATTCATATGTCAGGTAGTAATTTGTTCAACAGGATCAAATGCAAGCACCCTGACTATAAAGACCTAACTCTGTATAATATTTGGTTTTTAATTTAATCTTTATTTATTGTCAGAGACCAACTATGGTTTACTTAATCAAGAGTGATATTTTCAGGTGACCACAACCTATGCAGATATGTATATATTACAGTGTTGGAGAAATCTGTTAAATAAATAGAAGAAAATGTTATATATATTTTCTTCTATTTATATCATAAATAGAAGAAAATGTTTATATATTTTGTATATTTTCATCTTCTTTTGAATAGTCATTTAGTATTTATTTTGGATGAGTGTATATGCCAAGATATTATACTACTTTTAAATTCATGAGACCCTGGAAATATGTTACACAACTAAATCTCTCTTTTTTATAATGTTCCCACATATTGTTACACATATGATCTGTCTTATAGATTACCTTAAAATAAACAGAGATACTCTGCTATTGAGAAAAAAACCTAACAACCAAAGTTAATTTCTTTCTGTCCAACTTTCAACAAGAAAGAAATGGCTCTTTAATCAGTTTTCTTCAAAAGCACATTTCAGTATTTGAATGGCATGGAAATATGGGTTGGGGGAAAAGATCAGTATTATCAAAATAAACATCTAAATTCAAAATCAGAAACAGTCGCAGTTATAGTCCATTAGCTCTTTAGAACTGTTTTTCAGTGTTTGGTTCAGAATTTCTTCCATTCTTCTACTGTATTCCAACTTGCCAAAGATTAAACAAGGAACTGTTTTTGCAATTAAAGTTTTGAAATATGGCACATTTTGTTCCAAATACCTAATACTGTATAAAAAGTGGAAAGAAGGAAATAACTAAGGCAGAATACCAGCAAATAGCCCAAGCCTGTAAAGATAAAGTAAGCAAAGCTAACAATCACAATAAAAAAAGGCTTGTAACAAAAGTAAAAAATAACAAAAAAAACTTCTCCCAACATATTAAAAACAAGAAAAAAGTGAAGAAATCAATTGGCCCATTGCAGGGAGAAAGTGGCAAGGAAGTGACAAGCAGCAAGGATAAAGCAGAGCTACTTAACTTGTTTTTTGCATCTGTCTTTACACAAAGGGGAAAAAATAGTTCAACCTGTCATAAACAACATCACAAAAAAATATATTAGGAACACAAATTAAAATACGGAAGTGAACACCTGTCTACCCTAGATGAGTTTAAATCACCAGGACCAGATGGATTTCACCCCAAGGTTCTGAAGGAACTGGCAGATGAGATCTCAGAACTACTGAACTATATCTTTCAAAGATCCTAGAGCACCGGAGAACTGCCAGAGAACTGTAAAAGAGCTGATGTAGTTCCCATCTTCAAAAAAAGGAAAAAATAGACTCAGGAAATTACAGACCTATCAGCCTGACTTCAATACCAGGGAAGATTCTGGAAAAGATAATCAAGCAATGAGTCAACAAACATCTAGAAACAAAGTAATAACCAAAAGCCAACATGTGTTTGTCAAAAACAGATGCCAGACTAATCTTACAGCATTCTTTCTCAAAGTGGACCAAAGGAATGCTGTTGATTTAATTTACTTGGACTTCAGTAAAGTATTTGATAAAATAGGCCATAACCTACTACTAGATAAAGCTGAAAATGTGGGTTATACAGCAACATTACCAGATGGATTCAAAACTAGCTAATCAACAGCACTCAATGGAACTGCATCTACATGGAAGGAAGTATGTAATGGAGTACCCCAAGACTCTGTTTTAGGCCCAGAACTCTTCATCAATGACTTGGATGAAGAAATAGATGGGGATCCCATCAAATTTGCAGATGACACCAAACTGGCAGGAATAGTCAACTCTCCAGAAGATAGATTCAAGATACAGAAGATATACAAGATATAAAATCCAATGATGAAAAAAGTAAGGTTTTACATTTAGGCAAGAAAAATAAAATGTACAGGTACAGTATAAGTAGTACCTTGCTCAACAGTAGTAATTGTGAGAGGGATCTTAAATAGGGCAACTATTTAAATATGAGCCAGCAGTGTGCTACAGTTGCCAAAAAAGCCAACTCAGTTCTAGGCTGCATTAGAATCAAGATCACAGTGAAGTGTTAATACCACTATATAATGCCATGGTAAGGCCACATTGGAATACTTCATTCAGTTTTGGTCACCATGATATAAAAAGGATGTTGAGACTCTAGAAAGAGTGCAAAGAATAGCAACAAAGATGATTAGGGGACAGGAGGCTAAAACATATGAAGAATTGTTACAGAAACTGGGTATGTCTAGTTTAATGAAAAGAAGAACTAGGGGAGACATGATAGCAATGTTCTAATATCTCAGGGGTTGCCACAAAGAAGATGAAGTCAGGCTATTCTCCAAAGTATCTGAGGGTAGGGCAAGAAGCAATGGGTGGAAACTAATCAAGGAGAGAAGCAATTTAGAACTAATGAGAAAATTCCTGACAGTTAGAACGGTTGATCAGTGGAACAGCTTGCCTCCAGAATTGTGAATGTTTCAAAACTGGAAGTTTTTAGGAAGATGTTGGATAACCATTTGTCTGAAGAAGTGTAGGGTCTCCTGCCCAAGCAGGAGGTTGGATTAGAAGACCTCCAAATTCCCTTCTAACTCCAAGTTCCCTTCCAAGTTATTACAATTATTATAAAATTGATGAAACAGCATTGGGCATTCTATTTTGTTAGAATAATACTGGCCTTGAGGTATGAAATACTTTGCAAATAGGTGAGAAAAGGTGAATATATAGAAATAGTTCCCTCTAGTGCAAACTCTGGAACTCTTAATATACAATTATGCCCACCCCATTCTCAAAGGGGTCAGCCTCATGCTTCTTAAAAAGATTATTTATATAATGGAACTTATTGATAGTGAATTTATAAATTTTTATATAAAAATGGGAAAGGAATGGTGACATATGCTTATAATTTTGCTCAGTTGTTGAACTATTAATATTGTTTCCTGATTGCTTATTTGCACTCTATGATAATCATTAAGTGTTTTATGTCATGATTCTTGACAAATGTATCTTTACTTTTATGTACACTGAGAGCATATCCATCAAAGACAAATTCTTTGTGTGTCCAATCACACTTGGCCAATAAATAATTCTATTCTATTCTATTATATGCACATCACAAGAATGAACCCTGAAAATTTGACTTGCCAGATATTATATACGCAGAACGAGAATGAGAGGGAGAAAGTCACAGTATGTTCACATTATATCAGAAAATAATTCCTAATGTTTAAATTATTTTACTAAACAATAGGGAAAATACAATAAATAAATAAATTTTGTATCATATTTATATTATTTGTATTATATTTGCAGGCATGGCAGTGGCAGAACCAGAGAACCAAACTGAAATCACAGAATTATATTTGATGGGATTTGTAGGACTTGGGAAACTGCAAGTTCCTGTCTTCTACCTCTTCTTACTTATCTACCTTGCTACCATGGTTGAAAATATCCTGATCATTTTTCTGGTTGTTATTGATTCCCATCTTCACACCCCCATGTATTTCTTCTTGGGTAGTTTCTCTTTCCTGGAAATGTGCTACAGTTCTAATATCCTTCCAATGATGTTGACTAGTCTCATTCACGGTGGGAGAAAATTAATTTCTGTAACTGGTTGCATAATACAATATTATTTGTTTGGTGTCTTGGCAGTTGCTGAATGTTGTCTCCTAACGGCAATGTCGTATGATAGATATGTAGCAATCTGTAAGCCACTCTATTACAGAACATTAATGAATGACAAAATCTGCCTCCAGTTTATAATTGGATCATGGATCCATGGTTTATTTGTTATGAGCATAGTTTTATGTCTAATGCACTTGTTAAAGTTAAAGTTCTGCGGGCCCAGTGAAATCAATCACTTCTTTTGTGAATTAAATCCAATATTAAAGTTAGCATGCAGTGAAACTTACTTGCTTGAATTTGCAACTACTTTGTTATCTATCCTATGTATCTTGCTTCCTTTCCTCTTGACTTTGGCATCTTATATTTTTATTATTTCTACTATCATGAAAACATCATCTGTCAGTGGAAGGAAGAAGGCTTTCTCAACCTGCTCCTCACATCTCGTGGTGGTATTTATTTTCTATAGCACATTAATGATTGTCTACATTTTGCCCAAAACAGATAGCCTGAAAAGAATCAACAAAATTGTATCTCTATTTTATACAATTCTGCCCCCTTTGTTCAACCCCCTGATATACAGTTTACGAAATAGGGAGGTAATAGAGGCCCTTAGAAAAACAGTTGCTAACTTGTATACCATTGAACAAATGTAATATTGTAATCTAGCATGGACACTCACTCATCTATATCATCTAAATCTTTATATTATGCATATCTATCTCATCTGTCTGTCTGTCTGTCTGTCTGTCTGTCTGTCTGTCTGTATCTATCATCTATCTATCTACTCCATTTATCTCTGTTATCTCTCTCTCTCCCCCTATCTTTTCTTATATTGTATAAACTCAATAAAATTAGAATTAGGATTCCTGAGGACACCATCACATTTTTTGATTTCTCCAAATTATTACGTTAGAGATTAGATATACTAAATAATTCTGCCATGATTTTGTCTTCCTCATCAAGAAAGCCACAGCGTTATAATGTATTCGTTGTATTCTTCTATTTTAAAATTATACAGTTATATATAAATTACATTATGTATTTCAAATCACTGATATTGAAATAAGTGCATTTCTGGAAGATGTAGTATCTCCCTACTCCACAGAAGGAAGCATAAAGTTTTTATTATAGTCATTGTGTAGGAGAGACACCAATATCAATCCCAGAAAATTTCTCCCTTTCCCTCAGATGCTTATTTCTTATTGTGATGGAGCCCAACTGTTCTTAGAACATAGTTTGGGTTAAGTAAAAGACAAGAATGAGATAAGCAGAAAGGGATTATTCAATCTCTCATTCCTTCCACAGATAAATGTATACAGGATAGAAAAGACTTTGTGTTTTAGGAAGAGGATGGAATTATACATTTTTAATGTTTCAAGAAAGCAGAAAAGACATTGGGGTAATGCTGGCCTGGATATTTGTCATTTAGCCTGCAGACCTTGTTGGATTCAAGTGCCTGATGGACCAATGCAGTTCACATAGTGCTATTTTACACTTCTTTCTACTGGAGCAACCAATCAAGGAGAGAGAAAAAATGGCTGATTTGGGAAACACAGATCCAAAAGAAATGTGTTCCCCAAATGATGTTTAGAACATGCCTTTTGATGTTTAGAACACACTTAAAATAAATACTTTTCAATGGTTCGAGTCATGATTATTTTATTTATCATTTTTTTAAAATAAAGTTTATATGGCACTCATCTCAATAAGATGATTATTGCACCTACACAGTGTAATGGAACTGGTTTGTTATTTACTTCTTCTGGAATTTTTATTTTAATTCTCCCAAATATGCAACAACCTACAGAATATAAAATAATAAAGTTGGAAGGTACCTGGAGGTCTTCCAGTCCTTCCTTCAAATGGTCCCCCATCCAAATATTAGAGAAACCCAAAAAACCTTAGTTCTGATATCAGTCATTGTCAACTGCATGCTGATAGCATAGCTAACTGCGCTGCACTGTTCAAAACCACTATGCACTTGTACTGTTTTAGAGTCTGTGTGACTCAAACCAAAAATTCTTTATTTTAAGTCCTTATATTTGGTCAATTTGAAAACTTGTTTCCCTTGGAAACTAGGTTCAACATTTCAGCACACAATGAAATGAAAATTGAAATAAAAAAATAACGCTTATGGGTTTATTTTGCTCATAAAAGCCCGCCCCCCTTTTTGTGAATTTGTTTTCAATTTATAGATAGTTTTGCCTGCAAACAACGTACAATTTTACTAAATTTGGTGTGGAATTACTAGTTTGAACATTTCTGAACACAATGATATGAAAATTGAACTGAAAAAAAAGCTTATTTGTTTATTTTGCTCATAAAAGGGCCGTGCCCCCCCATTTTTTCAAGCATGTCACTTTATAAATTTTTCTAGGCCCCTAATTCCAAATATTTTCAATAACTTTGGCATTGAATCACCAGTTTGAACATTTCTGAACATAATGAAAAGAAAATTGAACTGAAAACATTGATGCTTATTTGTTTATTTTGCACATGAAAGTCCCCCCCCTGCTGTGCTCAATTATTTCAATTTATATAAAAATTATACTGTTAATTTCAAAATTGCAAACTTGTTTTTAGTAAAATGGATTTCTTTCATAAAATTAGTTGTCTGGCTATTATGTGCTTGCTTTTCAAAAGGATATTCCCAATATTTCTAACCAAATCTATATAAAAATGAAAATAATGGCACACATCAAAGCCGAGGGTAGTGGCCCTTTCGTGAGCAAAATAAACAAATAAGCATCATTTTTTTCAGTTCATTTCTATTTTTCTTATGATCAGGAATGTTCAATTTAGTATATCAAAACTTTTTGGGGGAAATTACTTAGAGATTTGTAGTAAAAAAATATATAAACTGACACGAAATGCTCAAAAAATGGGGGGCTTTTTGATCAAAATAAAAATATAAGCATCAATTTTTTCAGTTCAATTTTCATATCATTATGTTCAGAAATGCTCAAACTAGTTTCCCAGTGAAAAAAGTTTTCAAAAAGACCAAATTTAAGTACTGAAAAAAATCTTTTTGGTCCAGGTCATATACGAACCGAAACAGACTCAATGTGAGGTTTCTTTGCCCAGAAAAAAGTTAGGCCCCCCCCCAAATATTTTTATGATGATCAGCAATGTTACATTTAGTAAATCAATGCCTAAGATATTAAAAATATTTTGGATTTGGAGCCTAAAATGTTTTAAAAGTGAAAATGGTTGCAAGCAGCCCGGGGGGGGGGGGGGCTTATTTATGATTTTAAAAACTCAATAAGCATCATTTTTTTCAGTTCATTTATATTTTTCTTATGATCAGGAATGTTCAAACTAGTAACCCCACACCAAATGTAGTAAAATTGTACGCATTTTGCAGGCTAAACTACCTATAAATTGAAAACAAATTCACAAAAAAGGGGGAGGGCTTTTATAAGCAAAATAAACAAACCAATAAGCATACACAACTACTCTCCAAAAAGACATTGATGCTGTTTCTGAGTGGTCTAACACATGGCAACTCCAAATCTCAACTAGCAAATGCCCTGTCCTACACATTGGGAAGAAGAATATGAACTCCAAATACGAACTGAATAATCAAATTATCACAGATAATCCCCACTCGGTTAAAGACCTTGGTATACTAATAACAAAAGATTTAAGTGCCAAAGCCCATTGCAACAATATAGCCAAGAAGGCTTCAAGAGTTGTAAACGTAATCCTACGTAGCTTCTGCTCTGGCAATCTCACACTACTTACCAGAGCTTACAAAACTTTTGCCAGACCCATCCTTGAATACAGCTCATCTGTTTGGAACCCATATCGCATCTCAGACATTAACACCCTTGAAAATGTCCAAAGATAATTCACCAGAAGAGCCCTTCACTCCTCCACTCGAAATAGAATACCCTACGATACTAGACTTTCAATCCTGGGCCTAGAAAGTTTAGAACTAAGATGCCTTAAACAAGATCTAAGTATTGCCCACGAGATCATATACTGCAACATCCTGCCTGTCGGTGACTACTTCAGCTTCAGCCACAAAAACACAAGAGCACACAACAGATGTAAACTTAATATTAACCACTCCAAACTTGACTGTAAAAAATATGACTTCAGTAACCGAGTTGTCGAAGCATGGAACTCATTACCGGACTCCATAGTGTCATCCCCAAACCCCCAACACTTTACTCTTAGATTATCTATGGTTGACCTATCCAGATTCCTAAGAGGTCAGTATCTCCTGTCCTATTGCTCTCCTATAACTCCTATACCTTTCTTCTATTCCTATATCTCTTCTTCTATGCTTTCATTGATATATTCTATTACTATACCTTCTTTTCTATTATTTCTTAGATATATTTTACTATGAGCATCTCCTCTATAACCTTCATCATGTATTTTACTATGTGTATATAGATATACAGTATACCCACTAAAACCCTCATTGTGTATTGGACAAAATAAATAAAAAAACCTTTCTTCTATTCCTATATATCTTCTTCTATTGATATGTTCTATTCCTATATCTTCTATTCTATTCTTTCTTAGATATATTTTACTATGAGTATATCCTCTAGTATAACCTTCATCATGTATTTTACTATGTGTATACCCACTAAAACCCTCATTGTGTATTGGACAAAACCAATCAATAAATAAAATAAATAAATAAATAAGTTGGACAGCTTAAGGGAGCTGTTATTCCCCCCCACTACACACAGTTTTCCCCAAAGCAAGCTAAAGCATCAAGGAGCAATGCCAAATGCCCATTCTCATTTGCTCCTTGGTGCAGGCTTTAGCTTGCTTTTGGTTGACTGAAATCCTAGCCACTCACATATTCTATTCCTGCAGTAGATAATGCTAGTACACAATTTTTAGCTACAATTTATCACACATTGAATAAGTTCCAAGTTGGGGAAAGGTGACTTAGAACCGGCGTGCGACCTGATATATGTATTCTTGTTAATGTGAAAAAAAATGTCAAATATTCTGCTTCTTGTGTACACCTAATAAAAGCAAAGTGGAATTTGAAATGGTTATATTTGAATAGTTCAAAGACTGTTGAGTTTATTTTTAAAGGATTTTATGCATGTCACGTGATACTTGTTGAGAATTGTTAGAAGAAAAAGGGAAATGAAGGAAAATAATCAAAAGAGGTAGGAGTTTATGGATCAAAAGTACATGAATGTTTAAAGAATGGATAGTAAACACAAGCGGGTGCACATACACAGACACATAGTCACAGTCACTCTCTCTCTCTCTCTCTCTCTCTCACACACACACACACACATACAAACTTGTCCCTTATCTTCCAGAACTTAATTTCTCTTTACCCTTTTACCAGCTGGGGTGACAGGTTGCCAGAAATGATTTGAGGGAGCACTTCTGGATCCTTCAAAGCAGTAGGTTTCAAATGAAGAATGGAACTATATCTCCTTGTGACTTGCACATTTTTCTCTATTATGTTTCTCATTCAATAGGAATGATGTTACCATACTAAAATGATGTTCCTGCTTTCCTTGTTTTCTTATAAATTATGTAGTAAGGCTATCATAAACATGGCATACTTATTTTATTTTCTCCTATTCTTAAGGAGCATTTTTGGAATTTTATCTATTCCTCTTCTGTAGCACTAGTGTTTTCAAAGAAGCTGTGCTCGAAAGTTTTTGAATTCCCTCATTCATCGCCATCTGGAGACCTGTTTTTCCCCTCTAGGGTAAACTGAGTTAATTTGCACAGCAAGGACTGTGGCCTTTGATATAAGACTAGTGTATAGCAAGGGTGGAGTCTTTTTTGAAGCACTAGCACTTTTTTAGCACTTCTATACTGCTTCATAGTGCTTTACAGCCATTTCTAAGTAGTTTACAAAATCAGCATACTGCCCCAAACAAGCTGGCTCCTCATTTTACCGACCTGGGAAGGATGCAAGGCGGAGTCAACCTTGAGTCTAGTTAGATTTGAACCACCAAACTGCAGCTTACAGTAAACTGAAGTGTTCTGCACGCTAACCACTGTGCTACCTAAGCTGCTAAGGCAATGTTTAACTGGGTTTCCTTAAATTACACCTTTTATTTACATCAGTTTTGAGCCAAACCTAAATATAAAGGTAAGATTCCATAGACAACCTGGCACTAAGGTACGAAAACTTATTTTTTTTGTATCTTCTTACTGAATAGCAGATTCCTACAAAGGTAATTAAATTCTTTTCACACCTATTTGCAGAACCATGGAAAGGAAAGGTACATTTCAAGACAATAACTTTTCATTCACAGCTTTTCTTCAGTTTTCTTCTTCAGCATGATAGAAAACAGTATGCTGCAGCATTTCATCTTTCTGTTTGTAATTTTAGCCAAGCAGACTTTCTCTCAGAGTGATCCAATCCATTTAATTCCACTGTTACCATAAACGAAACTGTATCTAAGATTCTTTTGAGCCTTTCCTAGGCTCATTTTATTTTTTTTAAAGTTATATTTTTATTATAATTTTACAACATATTTGAACTAGCATTGACTATTCTGTTTTGATAAAAGAAAGCTGTCACTGAAACATAGAAGAGACAGTTGCGATGTTAACATATAACAATGTTTCATAAATTATTTCTGTGGCTACTAATTCTTAGAACTACAGCCCCAGCTATGAGAGATGAAGTTCTTTAAAAACTATTAATCCAGAGTTAGATAGTTGTAAACTTCTGGTAACATTTCTGCCCGGATGTTCTTTTAAAGAATAGCATCTTATTTTTCTCAAAAGCATTCGTTTTGAACTTCCCTCCGGAAGCCTTAGGGCAAATGTAGCTATTCTCCCCATCCAACCCTGCAGCACCCTACTTCCACCCCATCCCACCTCACTCCACACAAAGGGACTTCATGAATTTTAGAAATGCTTATTTAATGGAGGCTACTGATGACAACTGAAGAAGTTGGTATATAATAAAGGGTAGGAAACATCTACGTATAGTTTTGCCCAGTTGTTGAACTATTGAGTACTGCATATCCTAATAATGAAGCCTGAAAGTTTTTATTGTTGAATTTCATGTAGGGGAAGAGAGAGAATTAGATTATTTAGCATACAGTGATGTGTTGTGGTTGGCAACAGTGCTCTCACAAAATACTGCAGTTATTTAGCTGCTGACGGTTGCCAGTCCATTCTGTTCACACTAATAAGCTATTCAGAGGCACAATGGGGGTGGGGGTGGAGTGGACTAGCTCCACACTCATAGGACTTGATGGTATTCTGCACTATCATCCAGGGCTCTTCCCACCACTAATGTCACCTTGCATTTGGGTGCTGAATTCAGGGAGTTCTGGTATATTCGGGTTTCTTCCCGTGTAGGATTTGGAAATTTCTGGTGACGTTTCGACGAGGTCTCACTCGTCATCTTCAGGCTGGTGTTTCTGTCCTTGTTCTAAGGCGAACACTGCGAGACCTGAGCTGCCTTCCTTCTATAAATACTGGTGGCTGGGTGTGGTTTGATGGCTCAGCAATTGCCTGCTGTGTAGAAACTTCCTGATGAGTCAGTGGGGTAACAATTGGGGTTGTTGATGTAGCTGAGGTATGCTGATTAGTTAATGGTTGTAGATTAGGCGTGATATCCTGAGTAGTTGGAACTTGATTGTTTTACAATGTGTGTTCTGAGTCTGGTTTCTATGGCTGGGATACGTTTGAGGGCTGGTTTCCAGATGTCTGGTAAGCGGGAGGTATCATCCCGCTTGTTCATATTTTGGGGATGTTTTTCTATCTCGATGGCTTCCATGATTATTCTTTTGCTGTAGTGTTCTGTTTTGGAAATTTGACAGTACCAAATTAATTTATATATGGATGTATGGATGTACCCTGTTTCCTCCAAAATAAAACATCCCCTGATAATAAGCCCAATCCTGCTCTTGAGTGCATGGCAATAAGCATCCATAAGTAGTTGGTCAGCTTATAAATTTAATAAATTAAATTAAGACCAAATGTTTATTTCAGTATTAAAAAAAAAGACAGTATCTTATTTTCAGAAAAACATGATATTTATTTTATCTATTTTTCTATCTATCTATCTATCTATCTATCTATCTATCTATCTATCTATCTATCTATCTATCTATCTATCTATCTATCCATCCATCCATCCATCCATCCATCCATCCATCCATCCATCCATCCATCTATCTATCTATCTATCTATCTATCTAGTTGATTCACAATGTATGCATAATATATCATTTAATTTAATTAGACAGAATTTAATTCCTAACATTTAAGTCAATTTAATTAACAATAGCAAAAAATAGGAGATGAAATATTACATGTTAACATTTTAAATAGGAAGAAGTACCTTACTATGCATGTAGGAATAAACTCCTGAGTGAACAAACAAAAATGAAAACAAAAGAAGAGCAATCATTATGTGAAATAATCCACAATGGAATGTTTATTTGTAGAGTATGATTGGAATGAATATATAGCACATGGAGTGGAAGTTAACAACTGGTGGGAAAGACAGTATATTTTCATACTGTTATATTCTGATATTTTTTTTTACAAAATTCTGCTCTCTTATTTGCTAGAATATCTCCCCGTAGTTTCCCTGACCACCTTATGCTCACCTGTTTGTTCTTAAATGATTTTTTCCCCAGATCCTCATATGTTTTGCTGCTGTGGCTTGTAACTACCAAATTGTTAAAAGAAAACTACTTCGCAGCTATGATTGTGGCTTATAAGAACTGCACAAATAATTTCTGCATGGCAGAAACAGAACAAAAGAACGAAACAAATATTGCAGCTTTCTATATGCTGGGATTTGTTGAACTCGGAAATCTGCAGGTTCCTCTCTTCTGTCTTCTCATAGTTATTTACATTGTTACCATGCTGGGGAATATCCTGATTGTTTTGCTTGTTATTAATGATTCCCATCTTCACACTCCCATGTATTTCTTCCTGAGTAATCTCTCTTGCCTGGAAATCTGCTACAGTTCTGATATCCTTCCAATGATGCTGGGTAATCTCTTGTATGGTAGGAAGAGATCAATTTCTGTAACTGGTTGCATGATGCAATATTACTTTTTTGGTATTTTAGGAGTTGCTGAATGTTGTCTACTAGGGGCAATGTCATATGATAGGTGTGTAGCCATTTGTAAGCCGTTGCATTACACAACACTTATGAATGGCAGAATATGTCTCCAGTTTATAATTGGATCGTGGATCAATGGTTTATTTGTTAAGAGCATAGTTTTATATCTAATAAGTCAATTAAAGTTCTGTGGCCCCAGTGAAATTAATCATTTCTTTTGTGAACTGAATCCAATCTTAAAGCTGGCATGCAATGACACTCACTTTATTGAAGTAGTAACTTTTTTCATAGCTGCTATCTATCTCTTGCTTCCTTTCTTCTTGACTTTGGCATCTTATAGCTTCATTGTTTCCACTATATTGAAAATGTCATCTGTGAGTGGGAGGAAAAAGGCTTTTTCAACTTGTTCCTCACATCTCATAGTGGTGTCCATTTTTTATAGCACCTTAATGATTGTCTACATTTTGCCTAAAACAGATGGTCTGCAAAAAATTAACAAAGTATTATCTCTGTTTTACACAATCCTGACCCCCTTCTTCAATCCTTTGATATACAGCCTACGAAACAGGGAGGTGAAAGAGGCCCTTAGAAAAGCAGCTGCTAAATTTGTTCAATTGGAAGGTTGCCACAACCGTAATCTAGGATTACAGTAATGGCATTGTCAGAGAGGGGCGGCATAATCTGATTAAATCTGATAAATAAATAAATAAATAAATAAATAAATGAATGAATGAATGAATGAATGAATGAATGAATAAATAAATAAAATCTACGAACAATGTTTTACATGTTATCTTACTCCCCAATCAAATGAAGATTTGGGATTCCTGAGGATATAATCACATTGATTATTTCTTTAAATTGTATTAAGGACACATGATTATGATAAGTCCTCCTCACCCAAGGCAGTCAAAGCCCGATGAATGGCATACACAAGTGAATTTTATTACATTTACTTATTTATTTATTTATTTATTTATTTATTTATTTATTTATTTATTTATTTGTTTGTTTGTTTGTTTGTTTGTTTGTTTGTTTATTTATTTATTTATTCATTCATTCATTCATTCATTCATTTATTTGATTTGTATGCCTCTCCTCTCCGTAGACTCGGGGTGGCTCACAGCAATAATAAAAACAATGTAAAATAACAAATCTAATATTTAAAAATATCTAAAACCCCCTTATTTAATTAAAAACAAGACATACACACAAACATACCATACATAAATTATATAGGCCTGGCGGAAATGTCTCAATTCCCCCATGCCTGACGGCAGAGGTGGGTTTTAAGGAGTTTACTAAAGGCAAGGAGGGTGGGGGCAATCCTAATCTCCGGAGGGAGCTGGTGCCAGAGGGTCAGGGCCGCCACAAAGAAGGCTCTTCCCCTGGGTCCTGCCAGATGACATTGTTTAGTCAACGGGACCCGGAGAAGGCCAAATCTGTGGGACCTAACTGGTCGCTGGGATTCGTGCGGCAGAAGGCAGTCCCGGAGATGATGATATTATTATTATTATTATTATTAATAATAATAATAATAATAATAATAATAATAATAATAATAATAATAAGAAGATTTGTATGACGCCCCTCTCCACAGACTCGGGGCGGCTCACAGCGGTGATAAAACAGTATACAATGGCAAATCTAATATTGTCTAAAATAACAGTTTTACATTAAAAACCCTTATATATATATATATATATATATAGATATTCTGGTCCGATGCCATAAAGGGCTTTATAGGTCATAACCAACACTTTGAATTGTGACCGGAAACTGATCCCCAACCAATGCAGACTGCGGAGTGTTGATGTAAAATGGACATACCTAGGGAAGCCCATGATTGCTCTCGCAGCTGTATTCTGCATGATCTGAAGTTTCTGAACATTCTTCAAAGGTAGCCCCATGTAGAGAGCATTACAGTAGTTGAACCTTGAGGTGATGAGGGCATGAGTGACTGTGAGCACTGAGTCCCGTTCCAGATAGGGCCACAACTGGTGCACCAGGCGAACCTGGACAAACGCCCCCCTCGCCACAGCTGAAAGATGCACCCAAGCACCATGCAGTTATCCAACCCTTCAAGCTAATGTGTCAATTTACAGTGGAATCAATCATATTTGTTTAAATTAAATCCAATATTAAAATACAGTTATGCCTATTTGGTTGAATTTGTTTCTATTTTATTATCTGCAATGTTTATCTGGTTTCCTTTTTTCTCGACTTTTCCCTCTTATGGTTTCATTATTTCCACCATTATGAGAATATAATCAGCAGAAGAAAAAGGGCTTTCTCCGCTTGCTGCACAAACCTTATGGTAACTCCATTTTTTAATGTCACATTAACGATTATTATGTGTTGTCCAAAACATGGACTACAACACATAAACAAAGTCTTGTTTCTGTTTCAAACAGTTCTGACTGCTTTGTTCAGTCCCCTGATATATAGCCTATAAAATATGGAGGTAAAATATTTTTAAAAATGTAATTAATAAATTGTGCAATAGTAATAAAAGTGGATATCTGTCATTTAATCTGAGCATTTGTTGTTTGTCTGTTCTATAATAAATATAAGATTATGCCTTTTTAAAAAAAAAATATCCACAGATTCATTCAAGTGACAATTCACACATAGCTTTAAGTATATCAATAACGTATTTATTCAATCAGACAGAAATCAATATCTTATTTTGCACCTATTTTCTACTCCTTTTCATCAGTCTGTTTTCCTTCATTCTATTACATTCCCCTCCCTCTATCTCCAGCTCCTCCTTCTATCTTCTTACTTCTTCTCTCCCCGTCTAGTAGATGCTTGGAACAAACATCCAGCAGACGTGGTTGGTAAATCCACAGTAACTGAATTTAAACATGCCTGGGATAAACTTATAACCATCCTAAGATAAAATATAGGAAATAGTATAAGGGCAAACTAGATGGACCAGGAGGTCTTTTTCTGCCACCAATCTTCTATGTTTCTATGAAAAGTCATAACAGCATGAAATGGAAAAAGTTCCTGAAAATGAGATGGTCAAGATCTTGTAGGATTTTTTAATACAGACAGGTATTTATTTATTTATTTATTAGATTTGTATGCCGCCCCTCTCCATAGACTCGCGGCGGCTCACAACACAATAAAATCTAATAATTTACAATTTAAAATTTAAAACAGTTAAAAAACCCCATTTTTAAGCAGACATACCTACAAACATACCATACATAAATTATATAGGCCCGGGGGAGATATCTCAGTTCCCCCATGCCTGACGACAAAGGTGGGTTTTAAGGAGTTTGCGAAAGGCAAGACAGGTCAGAATACAGACAGGTCCTCATTTGAAGCACAATATGCCAGATACCATGGTTGTCAAGGGTCAAAGAGTACAGTTTATTTATGTCATTGTAGCAGGAGATACATATTTGAAGAAAAAGAACTGGAAAAATTTCAAAATATTGCAACCTGGCCATTGAAGCTACATGGTTATGGATGAAACAGGTAACAGTGATACCCATTGTTATCGGGGCACTTGGTACCATGTCCAAGAATTTCACAAAACACATCAAGAAATTACAGCTTCCTGCAATAATACCAGAGGAACTGCAAAAAGCTGTGCTACTTGGGACATCATATATTTTAAGAAGATACCTGGTTGATACCTAGAATGCTGGCAGCAACCCGTATCAACCATTAGCACCAGTAAGGGGTATTTGTGTCAATTGACAGCATTTCAAGTATAATGTTGAATGAATAAAAGAGATAATAATAATTTATATTTCATGTTTCGCTGAAATATTTCAGAATATATTTCTTCTCTTTAATAATAAAACATATTTTTCTGACTATAAGATGTACCAGAGTATAAGACACACGTTAGATTTTGGGGAAGAAAATAAGAAAAAACCTGACTGGTGGGTGGATTGGCCTCCCGGAATACCCTAATCAGCTGTTCCCAGGGATAAACTTTAGCAACAGGTTCTTGGCTGAGAACTCTCTTGCTTTTTCATTCTGTGAAACCTCTGTTTCAGACGCTGTTTTTCAGCCTCTGAAACCTCCATTGTAGCCCCTCACAGCCTCTGAAACAGAGATTTCAGAGATTGGTGGAGGGGAAAGCTACTTAACTAGAGATTTCACAGGCTGTTTTTAGTCTTTAATGCTGTTCAGTTCGGGTCGTATGTGACCCGAAGCCAAGTTTGAGTCCCTGTAAAAAAATTTCCCTGCATATCTGAAACTTGAAATTTCATGACTTTTCATCATTTCAGGGGTTCTCTCTATGAGAATTTTTTTTGGGGGGGTGGGGGGTTTCTTTCTTGCTGAAAAACAAAAAGTCACACTTCTTGTGTTCCCGGGTCACCCTGACCCTGACCGAAAACTCTTCATTTGAAGTGCTTATGTTTGGTCAATTTGAATACTTTTTTCACTTGGAAAGTGGTCCGAACATTTCTGCACACAATGATATGAAAATTGAAATGAAAAAAGTAATTCTTATTGGTTTATTTTGCTGATAGAATGCGTGCCCCCCCATTTTTGTGAAATATATTTCAATTTATGGATAGTTTTGCTTGCAAAATGTGTTCAATTTTACTAAAGTTGGTGTGGGATTGGTAGTTTGAACATTTCTGAATATAAGAAAAATATAAATGAACTGAAAGAAATGTTTCTTATTGGTTGTTTACAATCATAAATAAGCCCTCCCCCCCCCTTGGCTGCTTGCAAACATTTTCACTTTATATTTATGCAAGCTTCAAATCCGAAATATTTTTAATATCTTATGCATTCATTTACTCAATTTAACATTGCTGATCATCAAAACAATATTTTTGGGGTGGTGGCTAATTCTTTTCTGGGCAAAAAACCCCCATCAGTTCGAGTCTGTTTCTGGTCGTATATGACCGGACCAAAAAGAATTTATTTAGGTACTTGAATTTGATCTTTTTGAAAACTTTTTCAACTGAAAAACTAGTTTGAACATTTATGAACATAATGATATGAAAATTGAACTGAAAAAATTGAGGCTTATATTTTTATTTTTATCAAAAAAAACCTCCCCCCATGTTTTCTGAATTTTTTCCCAATTTATACTTTTTTTAGGCTACAAATCTCTAAGGAATATTCCCCCAAAAGTTTTGATATACTAAATTGAACAATCCTGAACATAAGAAAAATAGAAATGAACTGAAAAAAATGATTCTTATTGGTTTATTTTTGCCACAAAAGGGCCACCCCCCTGGCCTTATAAACCTAAAAAAAATCCACAAACACGGGGGGGGGGCACATTTATGTGCAAAATAAACCAATAAGGATTACTTTTTTCAGTTCAATTCTCATTCCATTGTGTGCAGAAGTGTTCAACCTTGTTTCCAGGTGAAAAAAGCTTTCAAAAAGACCAAATATAAGTACTGTACCTAAAATGATCAATTTGCAGTCCGGGTCAAATAGACCCGGGAACATAAGATTAGGGAGATTTTTTGAACTGAACAGCAGGGTTAAAACATCTGTTTGAGAAGCTGGGCAGGGCTACATTCAGTGTGTAAGGCACACCCAAATTTTTATCCTCTTTTGGAGAGGGAATGCTGTGTCTTATATTCTGAAAAATACAACACTTCTCTCCGTGCAGGTAAAACAAACAAAACATTAAAATATTATGATATTTGTGTAGTTACTTACCAAGCAAGTCTAAATTATATTAAAGTAACCAAAATATCTTTACAGTGCTCAAGGGATGTTGCAACTTTTAAGGACTTTAATGTTTGGAAATGATACATTTTCAAACCTTCATTGTTTTCATTTACAGTCAATAGTATGGTACAAGTTTTATTTTTAGTGTTTCTAGATAAGTAAGAGTAGCAAACCTCCAAATTTTAATTTTCATCACTAGCCAGATTATATATTCTGTAGTTGTTAGTTGTGGAACTCTAAATATTTTCCTCCAACTGAAATTTCTAACTCTTTGGGGATTTATACCTACCCAAAATTCAAACAGCGTGGCCCTTGGAAATACTTAAGAGATGTAGCATTAAAACATTGAGAAGTTTGGGAAGACTAGATGTTGGAAAGAGTGTACATTTATTTGCACTTATTTGAGTATTAGGGTAAATGGTGCAGTGATAGAGATTTTCAGATGCTGTTCATGTGTCTGTTTCTCACCTGGCTTGCTACTCCTAACTAGGGAGTCATTAAGACTCACAGAAGCAAGCCATCATGGTACCAAACATTCGTAGTTCAACGTGACATTCATAGTTTTTCTGTTATCATGTGATTTGGTAAAATATGCAGGTATCACAAGCATATCACATTTTCCCCCTTTCCCATGTATTCAATTTCTTCTCCTAAGTGTTATTTGATTCTGTCTCTTATTACTGAGAAGCATTTTTGGCATTTTTTAATGATAGCAATAATGATTTTTTAATGATAGCAATAATGTATTCAAAGAGACATCTTGACTCCAAATGTTCAGGGGTCCCCATGCATCATCATCTAGAGACATGTAATCCCTCTAGGATAAACTAAGTTAATTTGCACAGTAGGGACTATGCCTCTTCATATAGGATAAATCCAAAGCTAGGACGGTGTCTTTTTTAGAAGTTTCATTCAATTACTCCTTTGTTTATATCAGTCCTGAACAAAATATAGAAATCAAGGTAAGATTCCATACAGAATATGGTGCTGCTATTATGAGAGGAATGCCTCACATTTTATTCTAAACACAAAATTAATTGTGATTTAGAGCTCTGTTCACTCTCATTGAGGCTATTTTTTATTTTTTTAAAGGTCAATTTTTGTTATTATTTTACAAAACTAGTAAACCAACACTGAATGTTCTGTTTTTTAAAAAGAAAACTAGCATTGAAGAATAGAATATTGATTTTGAGAATGGAGAACCTAATCCCAAAATAACTGTAGGGTACTGAGTTAGAGGGAGCTATTTTGATAGATGATAGGAAAAATAGTAACCAAGAGTTACTATTTTCTATAATGTTTCTATAATGTTTAATATCAACTTTGTAAATAGAGACAGTTTCAAAGTTTTAGTTCTTATTTTTCTCAGATATATTGTGCAATTTATTAGCTCTTAAATTATCCTCACAAGGTCTATCATTCTCCCACCCACCCCACCCACCCCACGTTCATAAAAGAAAAGGTTAGCTGCTTCTTAGGAGCAGTGTCTATCTAATGTAACTTACTGCTTATGTACCTGGGACATTTTATGTGAAATGTGAAAAGGAACGGGGGCATCTGTATGTAATTTCCCCAGATGTATAGCTACTGATTACTGCACATTCCAAGAATGTACACTTGAATGTTTTGTTTTCAAACTGAGAGGGAAAAAGTCACAAAAACTGATAATATACATATGAGATGCTGTTTAATTTCTAACATTTAAAATAGTTCACTTAACAATAGGAAAAATGTAGGAAAGGAAAGGTACATATTGATTCCAAGAAATAGGAATGCATACCATACTTTGCATAAGTTTCTGAAATAAACAAATGGCAAAGAGACAAGCAGAATATTTATGTGAGAATATCTTCATTAGGAAGGTTGCTGGAAGAATACAGTTGGTTAAACTGGGCAGTGGGCACATTACAAAAACACTACTGGCATGAAAGAGTGAAATTTCAAACTTTTCTTTGCTCATTTATTTACCAAGTGGTTCTTCTCATTTGTTAAAATAACAACTTTCTTCCTTTCTCCTTCCCTCCCTCCCTTTCCCCCTTCCTATAAACTATGATCTCAGTTCATCAGTAAATATGATTCTGTATTTGTAGAAGTCTGGATCAAGATTCAAGAAAATATGGATCACATCCCAACAGAAAATTCCTAAAAATATAAATGTTTCCTTGCTCACTTAAGTGGATTGTGACTCAACTGAAAAAAACCCCAAACCCTAGGAAGTGTCAATGAAGTTGGATATCAGATGAGGTAGTGACAGGAAATTGATAAAAGATAGGAGATATCTGCTTATAGTTTTGCCCAGTGGTTGAACTACTGAATACTGCACATTCCAATAATGAAGCCTGAAAGTTTTAATTGTTGAATTTTATGTAGGGGGAGACTGGAGCTCCATTTTTGCTAACCAACTGCATTCCCCCCCATCTGGGCAGCAGCCCACCCCTGGATGTATGGTTATATAGATGTATGGGATATATGCAGGGGTGGACAGCAGGGAGGATAGGGTGGAACGCAATTCCACTGGTGGAAATGAAACTGTGTGCACAGTTCCAGTTTATTGGCGGCAGTCACTTCCTTGATTACCAGTCTTGGCTCGGCTCTCCTTTCCCCCCCTGCTGCTGTGTCTGCACTCCTCGTTTTTTTCTTCTTTCCTCCTTCCTGGCCTTGGACGAGCTTCCCTCTCTCCTGCCTGGCTCCCCTCCAGCCTCACGCAGCCACCTCCCATCTGAGGTGCAAGCAGAAGGTGTGGGTGGAAGTGGTGGTGGCAGCATTTATGCTTCTGGCAGCACCGTTTCACCTAGCTATCCAGCCTGAGGCTGGGGGGTGACCCAGGAAGGAGAGCACGGGAAATGTGAAACAAATTGTCATCCCTGCGAACAACACTGGTAAGGTTGTAACTTGAGGACTTAACACTTCACTTGAACGATGAGTCTACGGAGAGGGGTGGCATACAAATAAGTAAGTAAGTAAGTGAGTGAGTGAGTGAGTGAGTGAGTGAGTGAGTGAGTGAGTGAGTGAGTGAGTAAGTAAGTAAATAAATAGCAGTAAAAATTCTGGCTGCCCATTACTGAATATATGGCTGCATGGATGTAGGGATGGATGGATGGATTTATTTATTTATTTACTTATTTACTTACTTACTTATTTATTAGTTTGTTTGTTTGTTTGAGTCACAATATATATGATTAGAAGGTCAATTTTTGTTATTATTTTACAAAATAACATTGATTAGAAGCATTAGAGACATTTAAGTCAATTTATTTAGCAATAGAAAAAAATGGGAGATGAAATATTACATCAGTTAATATTTTAAAGAGAAAGAAGTACCTTTTCATAAATGTAGGTATAAACTCCTATGGGAACAAACAAAAATGAAAACATAAGTAGAGCATATTATGAAATATGGAATAATCCACAATGGAATGTTTATTTGTAGAATATGATTGGAATGAACACATAGCACATTGTGGAAGTTAACAACTGGTGAAAAGAGAGTGTATTTTCATGATTGTGGCTTATAAGAACTGCATAAACCATTTCTGAGTAGCTCAAATAATTTTCGTTATCATATCTGCAGGCATGGCAGAAACAGGAGAAAAGAACCAAACAAATATTGCAGCTTTCTATTTGCTGGGATTTGTTGAACTTGGAAATCTGCAAGTTCATCTCTTCTATCTTATCTTATTTATCTACATTGTTACCATGGTGGGGAATATCCTGATCATTTTCCTTGTTATTAATGATTCCCATCTTCACACTCCCATGTATTTCTTCCTGAGTAATCTCTCTTGCCTGGAAATCTGCTACAGTTCTGATATCCTTCCAATGATGCTGGCTAATCTCTTATACGGTAGGAAGAGATCAATTTCTGTAACTGGTTGCATAATGCAACATTACTTTTTTGCTATTTTAGCAGTTGCTGAATGTTGTCTGCTAGGGGCAATGTCATATGATAGGTGTGTAGCCATTTGTAAGCCACTGCATTACACAACACTTATGAATGGCAGAATTTGTCTCCAGTTTATAATTGGATCATGGATCAATGGTTTATTTGTTATGAGCATAGTTTTATATCTGATCCATCAATTAAATTTCTGTGGCCCCAGTGAAATCAATCATTTCTTTTGTGAACTGAATCCAATTTTAAAGCTGGCATGCAATGACACTCACTTTATTGAAGTAGTAACTTTTTTCCTGTCTACTATGTGTATTTTGATTCCTTTCTTCTTGACTTTGGCATCTTATATCTTCATTGTTTCCACTATCTTGAGAATGTCATCTGTGAGTGGGAGGAAAAAGGCTTTTTCAACTTGTTCCTCACATCTCATAGTGGTGTCCATTTTTTACAGCACCTTAATGATTGTCTACATTTTGCCTAAAACAGATGGCCTGAGAAAAATTAACAAAGTGTTATCTCTATTTTACACAATCCTGACCCCTTTGTTCAACCCTCTGATATACAGCCTACGAAACAGGGAGGTGAAACAGGCCCTTAGAAAAGTAGTTGCTAAATTGTGTACACTTGGAAGGATGCCATCACTGTAATCTAACATCAAAGAATTCTGCTATGATTAGGTCTGCCTCAGCCGTGAATGTGAATGGCATAAGTAAGCGAATTTTATTAGTGTTCATTCTAGTGTGAGAAATTAGAATTCTGATGGTATGTATTCATTATTTTTAAAGGGGCAGCTTGAAATCTGTTTATACTATACTTTGACAAAATAAATAAATAAATAAAACATTTAAAGGGAAAATAAATTATAGTAAGGCTCCTCCCCCTCCCTGTGTTTTACAGAAATTCCTGGACTAATTACAGTGGTACCTCTTCTTACAAACTTAATTCATTCCATGATCAGGTTCGTAAGTAGAAAAGTTCGTAAGAAGAAACAATTTTTCCGACAGGAATCAATGTAAAATCAATTTTTCCGACAGGAATCAATGTAAAAGTGAATAATGTGTGCACTACCAAAACTCACCCCTTTTGCCTTATTACCACCGACATTCGGATCCTTGTTCAGGAAGGGGAGGGGGAAAGACAGTAGAGGCTGCCCAGAGGGAGTCTCGTGGATGGATTGACACGCGCAGGAAGCTGCCTGGTGGCTTGTCAACCGGCGGGGCTTCCACCCTCCTTGAAAGTTTTCAGTGATGGCGGCAAAGGAGAATCCTGGTGCTTTGGTTTCAGACAAGGCTCCCTGGCTCCATGCCTGGCACCCGAGCGGGTGGGGAGAGCCCAGCTTGTCCACCTGCTTTCGGCCAAGGAGAGTTGGGAAGCCAGTCATATGCCAACCAGTGGAAGACACCGAAGCAGGGACTGAGCAGCTGGGTGAGATGCCCCCCCTTCCTCCTCCTCCTCCTGAGCCTGCGGGAACAGCCACGTGCTCCCCTTTGTCTCCCCAGCCAAAGAAGCAGCAGCCAGTTGAAGTTGTGGCCCGGAGTCCTAATCTAGCCACCACTTCGCCTCCTTCCGCCTGATCCTTGGCAGCCCTGGCAACCCTACGCAGCTTCTACATCCGGGAGAAACCACTCTGAGTCCTCCTCGCACTTCCTGCCATCGGCCGGTTGAATTGCAACTGCTGCCCACCTAGTATTGTGTGATAGAGAAAATAATTTTTGGATGTTCAGTAATAGTAAATAGATAGGGAAATTGTATCTCTGAGGTAAGGAGAGGCCAGGCACCCTAACCCAAACCCTTGACATGAGTGATGTCAACTTGGCCACCTTTAAGCAAGTCGCATGACCTTTAAGCCACCCCCAGTCACATGATCGTCAAGCCACACCCACAAAATAAGCCATGCCCACAGTATGGAAGTACAGTGATCCCCCGTTTATTGCGTCCCCAACCATTGCGAACAGGGTACTTCGCGATTTTTCAACCCGGAAGTCAAAATACCATCTACGCATGCGTGCCCGTTTTTTCTATGGGCACACATGCGTAGATGGCAACCGGGAGATCAGCTGCTGGGCGGCTTCCCCGGGTCTTCCCCCTCTTGCTGGCGTCAGCAAGGAGTTTCCCCACCGCCCACGCAAACTCCTCGCTGCCGCCCGCCCTTCGCCCGCCCACGCCGTTCATTCTCGCCGCTTTCGAGCTGAGTCCTGAAGCGAATTCGCTCCCGGACTCAGCTCGAAAGCGCCGAGAGCCAGCGTGGACAAGCCGTTCGTTGGCGCTGGCTATCGGCGCTGTTGAGCTGAGTCCGGAAGCGAATTCGCTCCCGGACTCAGCTCGAAAGCGCCGAGAGCCAGCGTGGACAAGCCGTTCGTTGGCGCTGGCTATCGGCGCTTTCGAGCTGAGTCCGGAAGCGAATTCGCTCCCGGACTCAGCTCGAAAGCGCCGAGAGCCAGCGTGGACAAGCCGTTCGTTGGCGCTGGCTATCGGCGCTTTCGAGCTGAGTCCGGAAGCGAATTCGCTCCCGGACTCAGCTCGAAAGCGCCGAGAGCCAGCGTGGACAAGCCGTTCGTTGGCGCTGGCTATCGGCGCTGTTGAGCTGAGTCCGGAAGCGAATTCGCTCCCGGACTCAGCTCGAAAGCGCCGAGAGCCAGCGTGGACAAGCCGTTCGTTGGCGCTGGCTATCGGCGCTTTTGAGCTGAGTCCGGAAGCGAATTCGCTCCCGGACTCAGCTCGAAAGCGCCGAGAGCCAGCGTGGACAAGCCGTTCGTTGGCGCTGGCTATCGGCGCTTTTGAGCTGAGTCCGGAAGCGAATTCGCTCCCGGACTCAGCTCGAAAGCGCCGAGAGCCAGCGTGGACAAGCCGTTCGTTGGCGCTGGCTATCGGCGCTTTTGAGCTGAGTCCGGAAGCGAATTCGCTCCCGGACTCAGCTCGAAAGCGCCGAGAGCCAGCGCCCCCCGGACCCCCAACCCGGGTTTGGGGGGCTGCTAGGAAGCCCCCCATGCTGGCGGCAAACAGCCGCGCCGCCCCCAATCTTCGGCTCCTCGCTAGCGCTGTGGGAGTAAAAACACCATCTGCACATGCGCAGATGGTGTTTTTACTTCCGCAGCGCTACTTCGCGAAAACCCGCTCATTGCGGGGGGTCCTGGAACGGAACCCTCGCAACGAGCGGGGGATCACTGTAGAACCTTTTGCTGCCCTTTACTGGTTGCAATGCCTTGGTCTCTTCAGCCTTGAAAGATGGCATTTAAGAGGTGACTTGATCAAAGTGTTTAAAATCATTCATGGGATAGAACAGGAGGATAGAGAAAATAATAGATACAATTTCCCTATCTATTTACTATTACTGAACATGCAAAATATACTATTTAATTCTATGTATATATGACATATGTGTACATACATATTATACACAGGCACACAAAAATATACATTATCTACTATATAAACTATATGTGTATATGCACACACATACACCCACACAGAGCTCTTCTAAAATTATACACAATCAACCTCACTTACTGCGATAGGAAAAACACACCCAGAGTCCACTTTCTGCCACACATTTAACCATAACTAGAACATTACACATGCCTTCAGATGTACTTCCCTAGCTTGCACATCACTGTTAGAGCTAGGAAATGTCATGGATTGAGTAAAATGTGATGAATCTCACTTAACAATGCTTCGGGCTCAATAGTGGTCATAAGTCTTTCTTTCTCTTTCTTTCTTTCTTTCTTTCTTTCTTTCTTTCTTTCTTTCTTTCTTTCTTTCCCTCTTTCCTTCCCTTCTTCTTCCCTTCTTCCCTCCCCCCTTTCCTTATCTGTCTGTCTTACTTCCTACCTACCTACCTACCATTTTTCTTTCTGTCTGTCTCTTCCTTCCTACTATCTTTTTCTGTCTTTCTGCCGGCCAGCCTTCCAACCATTTTTCTTTTTCTTTCTGTCTTTTTTCCTTCCTAGCATCTTTCTTTCTTTCTTTCTTTCTTTCTTTCTTTCTTTCTTTCTTTCTTTCTTTCTTTCTTTCTTTCTTTCTTCCTTCCTTCCTTCCTTCCTTCCTTCCTTCCTTCCTTTCTTTCTTTTGCCCACCCTTGGTTGAAATCTTCTTTCCACTTTACTTGTTCAATTTATGTAATGCCAATAAGTCCTTATAGTTTCTTGGCTCATACCACACATTACAAACTTTACTAGCAGAATACCTGTCAGGTGAAATCCCCTTGTTCCATCGCTCTGACCTGCATGGTATTAACTGCTCCTGTGTGTCTATCCTTTGTCAAACCTGCATGGTATTGACTGCTCCTATGTGTCAATTCTTTGTTGCTTCATATTTTGTTCAGCTTCTCCTCCCTGAACGCCAGACAAGGGTTCCACTTACCAGCCACTACTGGTACACGCTCCAGGATTGCCACCAATGTTCTCTCTCGCCTGTGTGGTCGCGCAGCTGTGCAGGAAAAAAACAAACTCCATGCAGTCAATTTGAGAAAAGAAAAAAAGGGAAAAAATTCTAAATATTCTCTATTTTCAATCAATTACAAATCATTAATATCATTAATCTCTCCAACAATCTTAAATTCAATTCCATTTATGCATTAATCCAAATCAGTATCACCTACTGCCTCACTTATTATAATCAATACTTCTAACCTTATTAAAACAGATCAGCAATTCCTAAATTCATATATCTAAATAGAAAAAATAATTAAAGTTAAAAAAGAGCAAACAAAACAATACTCCAAGCTTAATCAACCCTTCTCAAACTCCAATTTCTTTAATTTGAGCAGAACTTTGAACCAAACCCTCTTCTTTTTTATTTTTTTGTATTCCCTTTTAATCCACATTTTTCATTTTATTCTTTCTATTTTTCCTTCTAGGAAGGAAGGACTTTGTTAAAAAAATATTTTATTTTTTTATTTATTTTGTCCAATACACAATGAGGCTTTTAGTGGGAATATATATATATATATATATACACAAACATAGTAAAATACACGATGAAGGTTATAGAGGAGAGATATTCATAATAAAATATATCTAAGAAAGAATAGAAAAGAAGATATAGTAATAGAACATATCAATGAAAGAATAGAAGAAGAGATATAGGAATAGAAGAAAGGTATAGGAGATATAAGTGAGCAATAGGACAGAGGACGGGAAGGCACTCTAGTGCACTTGTACTTGCCCCTTACTGACCTCTTAGGAATCTGGATAAGTCAACCGTAGATAATCTAAGGGTAAAGTGTTGGGGGTTTGGGGATGACACTATGGAGTCCAGTAATGAGTTCCACGTTAACCATGATAAAACCTTGTTTTTATCTTCTTTGTTAATCAAACTAATTTATGAGTGGAAATACAAAGGTATATTTGCTCCCAACTAGTATATTAGGTTCACAGAAGGCTTCATTTTAACAGAAGGCTACAATTGTTTGCATGTTTCTTTGGCTATAAATGCCAACCAGCAGTGGAATTTATAAAACATCTTGCTAAATATCTATCCAGTCACTAAAGTATCATACATTTGCTGATTCCTCTAGTTCAAAGTTTCGAAATGTATATTAGGATATTACTTAATGTTCAATTTTATAAGAGTTCTGTTTTAAGAGAACTGTCTGAGACAGCTTATTTACAATGTAAATAAGAGGCTGCCACAAAGAAGGGGGAATCAAGTTATTCTTCAGAGTACATGTAGGACAAGAAGCAGTGGGTGGAAACTAATCAAGGAGAGAAGCAACTTAGAAACAAGGAGTGAATGTGAGAACAATTAATCCATGGAACTACTTGCCTCTAGAAGTTGTGAATGCTCAAACACTGGAAGTTTTAAAGAAGATGTTGGATGCCCACTTGTCTGTAGGGTTTTCTGCCTAAGCAGGGGGTTGGACTAGAAGACCTCCAAGGTCCCTTCCATCTTGGTTGTTAGAAAATGTTTCACATTTTAAAATATCTGTACAAGCCACAAGAGACATCTCTTTAGAGGAACATCTTCCCACCTTGTAGACAATACTTCCAGAAACTGGGAATAACCATAAACAACTTCTACATCTAGTATCCAATATCCAGTATCTAGTTCAGGAAACACAGATCAGTTTGACATGCCTTGATTTTTAATGAATTATCTACCTTCAGTCTCTCTAGGACTTTCAGCTGACTTGTACCTAAGGAGGTTGTTTTGATTTTTTTTTTTCAAAAGTAAAACCAACAACATTTAGAAGCAATTACAAATGCCTTCAGTGAGAATTTAAAAAATACAATATCCAATTAGAAAAAGCCATACTTTTCTCTCCTTCTTTTTTCCCCGCTCCTTCCCCACGGTGGAAATCCAATCCAGTCAGTTTTTAAAGCCATGCCGCATTTTGGAGTGCGGGGAGGGGGGAAATTAGCCGGCTGGGCTTTTCTCTTTCTCTTGAGGCTGGAAATCCAATCCACTCAGTTTTTAAAGTCATGCCGCATTTTGGAGTCGGGACAAATGATCAAGGTCTGGTCACCTTATTCTAATTGCCAATTCCGGCGCAGAGGTCAGACCTCTGCGCTGGAATTGGAAACTCGTGGGCAGACATCTCAACTCTCCTGCGCTATAGCGAACAACTCACATTAGAGGGAACACTGGTCATGTGACCCCTCTTTTGTTTCTCACTGATCAACGCCCAGGCATGAAAATGTGCCGCTCAGACATTATACTTTTCCGCCCACAATGAAAAAAAAATTAGAGGGAACATTGATTGCCACCCACCTGCCTTACTACTCCTAACTAGGGAGTCATTAAGACTCACATAAGCAAGATACCATGGTATCAAACATTCATAGTTCCACATGACAGTCATAGTTTCACTGCTTTCAGGTGATTTGGTAAAATATGCATGTAAAGCCTATCACAAGCATATCACATTTCCCAGGTGTTCAATTTCTTCTCCTAAGTGTTATTTGATTCTTTCTCTTATTCTTGAGAAGCATTTTTGGCACTTTTGCTATTCTCTGATGATAGCAATAATATGATCCAAGAGATATCTTGCCTACAGGTTTTCAGAGGTTCCCATGCATCATCATCTGGAGACATATTATCCCTCTAGAATAAACTAAGTTAATTTGCACAGTAGGGACTGTGCCTTTTTATTTAAGATAAATCCAGAGTTGGATAGTGTCTTTTTAGAGGTTTCATTCAATTACTCCTTTGTTTATATCAGTCCTAAATGAAATATAGAGATCAAGGTAAGATTCCATACAAACATGGTGCTGTCTTGACATAAATGCCTCACAGCATATCAGACCGTAATAGTTAATTCCATACTATGTGGATGGACTATTATTCCTGGGTCTAATATTAGCCAAATAAATCCCAGAATGATCCATTTTATTCTAAACACAAAATTAATTTAGATTCAGTCTCATTGAGGTTATTTTTTATTTTTTTAAAAGGTCAATTTTTATTATTATTTTTACAAAATTAGTAAACCAGCACTGACTGTTCTGTTTTTTAAAAAAGAAAACTAGCATTAAAGAATAGAAAATTCATTCTGAGAATGGAGGATCTATGAATGTATATCAATAATCAACTCTGACTGAAAATTCTGGGAATAGCCATCCCAAAATATTTGTAGGGTGCTGATTTAGAGGGAGCTACTTTGATAAATGATGGTTCTTGGGAAAAAATAGTAACACAGTAACCAAGAGTTACTATTTTCTATAATGTTTGTATTATGTTTAATATCAACTTTGTAAGTAGAGACAGTTTCAAAGTTTTAGTTCTTATTTTTCTCAGATATACTGTGCAATTTATTAGCTCTTAAATTACCCTCACAATGTCTATCCTTCTCCCACCCGACCTCCACCCCCACCTTCACAAAAGGAAAGATTAGCTGCTTCTTAGGAGCAGTGTCTATCTATTGTAACTTACTGCTTATATATCTGGGACTTTTTATGTGAAATGTAGTTTCCCCCAGATGTACAGCAACTGATTACTGCACATTCCAAGAATGTACACTTGAATGTTTTGTTTGCAAACTGAGAGGAAAACAAGTCACAAAACCTGATAATATACATATCAAATGCTGTTTGATTCTTGAACATTTTAAATAGTAAACTTAACAATAGGAAAAATGTAGGAAATTAAAGGTATATATTGATTCCAAGAAATAGGAATACATACCATACTTTGCATAGGTTTCTGAAAAAAACAAATGGCAAAGAGACAAGCAAAACAATTATTTGAGTTTACTGGAAGACAGTGAAGGGCTACCAAAATTTTTAGTACCACACTGTGGGCGTGGCTTATGCAGGATGCCCTGCATTTTCTTTCAATATCTTGCAGTGCAAATTGGGTACTCTAGGGTGGACCTCCATTTTCACTACCTCACTGTGTCCCCCTCCCCGCTCTGTCCAGGCATTAGCCTACCTCTGCTGGAAGAATACAATTGGATAAATTGGGCAGTGGGCACATTTTGAAAATACTACTGTTATGAAAGAGTGAAATTTCAAACTTTTCTTTGCTCAGATTGGTTCTTTCTCATTTATTAAAATAGCAACTTTCTTCCTTTCTCCTTCATTGCGAAAGACTCGTTCATCTTGAGATGAAAATTATTTCATTGGACACATGACTTAACTGAATTGAACTGCATTCACTGAAATGTTCCCAAAATAAAAATAAAAATCCAACAAGCTTCTGTTTTCTAGTACAATATCTCAGTTACTTTCCCTGATATCAAATATTTTTTGCATCATATCTGCAGGCATGGCAGAAACAGGAGAAAAGAACCAAACAAATATTGCAGCTTTCTATTTGCTGGGATTTGTTGAACTTGGAAACCTGCAAGTTCCCCTCTTCTATCTTCTCTTAGTTATCTACATTGTTACTATGGTGGGGAATATCCTGATCATTTTGCTTGTTATTAATGATTCCCATCTTCACACTCCCATGTATTTCTTCCTAAGTAATCTCTCTTGCCTGGAAATCTGCTACAGTTCTGATATCCTTCCAATGATGCTGGCTAATCTCTTGTATGGTAGGAAGAGATCAATTTCTGTAATTGGTTGCATGATGCAATATTACTTATTTGCTATTTTAGGAGTTGCTGAATGTTGTCTACTAGGGGCAATGTCATATGATAGGTGTGTAGCCATTTGTAAGCCGCTGCATTACACAACACTTATGAATGGCAGAATTTGTCTCCAGTTTATAATTGGATCGTGGATCAATGGTTTATTTGTTATGAGCATAGTTTTATATCTGATGCATCAATTGAAGTTCTGTGGCCCCAGTGAAATTAATCATTTCTTTTGTGAACTGAACCCAATTTTAAAGCTGGCATGCAATGACACTCACTTTATTGAAGTAGTAACTTTTCTCATATCTGCTATGTGTATTTTGATTCCTTTCTTCTTGACTTTGGCATCTTATATCTTCATTGTTTCCACTATCTTGAGAATGTCATCTGTGAGTGGGAGGAAAAAGGCTTTTTCAACTTGTTCCTCACATCTCATAGTGGTGTCCATTTTCTATAGCACCTTAATGATTGTCTACATTTTGCCTAAAACAGATGGCCTGAGAAAAATTAACAAAGTGTTATCTCTGTTTTACACAATCCTGACCCCTTTGTTCAATCCTCTGATATACAGCCTACGAAACAGGGAGGTGAAACAGGCCCTTAGAAAAGCAGTTGCTAAATTGTGTACACTTGGAAGGATGCCATCACTGTAATCTAGCATGTAATTTTTTCATGTTATCTTATTTCCCAATGAAATGAAGATTTGGGATTCTTGAGGATATAATCACATTGATGATTTCTTTAAAACTGTATTAAAGACATCAAAAATTCTGCTATGATTATCTCCTCCTAACCTGAGACAGCCAAAGTCCTGTTAATGACATACACAAGTGAATTTTATTATTGTTCATTATACTAATAAATTAAACAAACATTTAGAAGGGAGAAAGAATAATTTTACAGTAAGGTTCCCCCCATCACCTTCTACAGAAATTTCTGAACTACTTGATTCTTAGCAAATATGCTCATGGCTGTTTCAAAGTACATGGTGTCTGGAATGGGAGATGGGAGGTAGAAGTGGTTTTGCTGGTTACTAACAGTGCTGAGTTCTGATCTTCCCCAAGCAGACATCTGGTCTTTACAGGGAAGAATTTGGAAGGAGCACTAGGAAATTTCATGCCAGTCCTAAAGCTGTTTCTACTAAAGTCACTGATCAGAAGAAGCTATCCTTTATTTAAAAAACTTCCATAGTTGACAACATTTTATATATAAACATTAAATGTTGTTCCCTTGGAAATATGCTTTTTGATCTGATTTTGCCTTCTGATTTCATTTTGTTGTATTTTGTGTTTACATTTTCATTTTAAAAATTTATTTAATAAATAATAAGTAATAAATTTATTTCACCCAGAGACACAGTTTATGCGATAGGCAAGTATATACATTTGATAAATAAATTATATAGCTATCTTTATGATTCTATGGATTACCATGCAATAGCGACAAATATATATAATAACTAATATGCAATATTATCTATAAAGTATTAGAAATAATTATAAACTATTTAATAACAATATCACTGTTTTAATTGACGGATATTCGCATTCTGTCTCCAGTCCATTAAAAAAATGGACGGAAAGAAACAAGTATCCAAATTTTTGTTTTTGCTATTACCCAATCATTCTGCCCTCTACATTTTGTCAAATTATCAATGCTGTTCCACATATTAATGTTTCCAGCTGTTTGGGGATTAGAACTGTTTGATATGCAAAGGTAACCCCTCCAAAATTGGTTGCAGTTACTTCAAAAGTAGATTGGTGTAAGGAATAATCAATAAAATAAAAGAGAATAAAAAGAGAAGAAGGACCATTTCTTTGCACCTGTGAGCTCTTTTGATCAGTAAAACAAATAGGTAGAGACTGAACTGATATAATTTAAATAGAATTGAGGCTGTTCTATTTTCACATATTCCTTGAGAAAAGTAGCTTTTACTTTATATTGAATGAATATTTAATACCATTAGAAATAGCACTGACTTGTTTGTTTGTCTGTCTATCTATCTATCTATCTATCTATCTATCTATCTATCTATCTATCTATCTATCTATCTATCTATCTATCTATCTGAATTCCTAGGCCACCCTTCTCCAGGGTCTCAGGCAGCGATGGGCTATGAGCTGGAACATTAAATTGCACTCTCCGCCGTGGCTCGTAAGTTCTTGCGAGACCAGTGCAATTTTGTTGCTGAACCTGTGGAGGTAGCAAAATTGCACCCATTGCACAGGTTTTACCTATGGCTCTGTGAGCGATTCTGTTACCTCCACAGGTGCGACAGCAAAATCGTGCTGGTCCAGCAAGAACTTATGAGCCATGGCAGCAAGTGCAATTTAGCATTCCAGCTCGTAGCCCACCGCCTTACAAAATAAAATCAATACATAATGCAGATACAAATTATAAACCCCAACCATAAACCCCAAATCTTAAAATTCCATATATTTAAACCCATTCATCCAAACTCATTCCAATCACAATCATGCTTTCAGCTGGAGCAGAATGTCAACACTCAATGGCCCAGGCCTGCCAGGAAAAGTGTGTTTTTAGAAACTTTGAAAAGCTGAAAGGCTGGGGGGCAGTGTGAATCTCTGGGGGGATTTGATTGCAATGGATCAGAGCTAACACAGAGAAGACCCTTCCCCTAGGCCCTGCCAGGCATCATTGCTTGGAGAAGGCTGACTCTGTGGGATCTGACCTGCAGCTGGGATTTGTGAGGCAGGAGATGGTCCCGTAAGTAATCTGGTCCTAAGCCATGTAGGGCTTTTAAGGTAATAACCAACACTTTAAATTGTATTTGGAGATCAATCGGTAGCCAATGCAGCTCACAGAGTAATAAATGGATGTACCTTGGTACACCCAAGATGGCTCACATGGCTGCATTTTGGACTAGCTGCAGTCTCTGAACATTCTTTAAAGATAGCACCATGTAGACTGTATTGCAGTAATCAAGCCTCAAGGTGATGGGGCATGAGTGACTGTGAGAAGAGACTCCCTGTCCAAATAGGTCTGCAACTGATTTACCAGGTGGACCTGTGCAAACGTGCCCCTCATCACAACTGAGAGATGTTGTTCTAATCTCAGCTGTAGATTGAGGAGGATTCCCAAGTTGTGGACCATCTCTGAGGGAGCCAAAAGTCCCCCCCATGAGAGATGGAAGGACAGATGGTGTTCTCCTTGGGAGGCAAAACCCACCGTCACTCTGTCTTGTCAGGATTAAGCCTGAGCCCCCAGACCCCCACAGCCTCCAGGCACTGGACTTATCACCTCCATTGCTTCCTTGAACTGACACTGGGTAGAGATGTACCACTGAGTATCATCAGTGAACTGATGGTAACTTACCCCATGTCATTAGATGACCTCAGCCAGCAGTTTCATATAGATGTTAAACAGCAGGGGAAGAGAACAGACTCCTAAAGCACCCTATAAAGTTGGGGCCTGGGAGCTGATCTCTGACCTCCTGCCAACACTGACTCTGACTGACCAGAGAAATAGGAGGAGAACCACTGATTTCCAATGCAATGGATGCTGGAATGATGGAGCAGGTGACCAGATGCTCCAGAGTCTAGCTGAAACTAAGTTTTACTGGAGACACACAGGAAGAACCCAATTAGCTAGGATTGCCTGGCTTGCAGCTGAGGCAGCTAAGCCAGCCAGGTGAGGCCAGGGACTGGGTGGTGGTAACAAGGAGGGCCTCAGCCAAAGGCTGCTGGATTTCTCAGTCTATGCAAGGCCGAGGACTGGGGAGGCAGCAGGGAAGGCCTCAGCCATTTCTGGGGCTTGAGTTGACAGCAAAATCCACCATTGCATGCCCCATGAAGACTTCCTCTGAGTGTCTCTGGGCTCCTTGGTCTACATGAGCCTGAGGAAGGGCAACAACGAAGGCCTCAGGCATTCCCAGGACCCAAGTAGACCATGAAATCCAGCACCACTCTCAGTAGTTACTTTCTTGCACAAGTGGATAGCTGCCTATCAAATAGGCAACAAATAGTTAAAATTGGAAACACTATATCAAACCCAGCTATTAACCCAGTTAATAGTAGTGTTCCCTGGGGCAGCAGTCTAGGACCAACACTCTTTCTATCTTTGTATAAACGACCTTTCTGATTATTGTAAGTAGCTGTGTCCTCTTTGCTGATTATGTAAAATTATTTAACACCACAGACAATTCTACTACCCTACAAAATGACCTAGGTTATGTATCTGAATGATCAAACAATTGACAACTCCAGATCTCTGCTAACAAATGCTCAGTCTTACATATTGGCAATAAAAATCAGAACATCAAATATAAGCTGGACAGAAACTAAAAGATGACCTGAAGTAGACCCAGAGGCAGGGTTCAAGCAATCGGTACTTTTATTCAGCTCAGAGAACAGTGACAGCTCAGCAAAGGCAAAGTGACAATTCAGCGAGTACCGACTGACTCTGCCTGGAGAAACCGCTCCTTTTATACATTTGCGGTTCCCGCCAAAGCTAGAGCCGGCCGTGTCTGAGCCAATCAGGAGACACTTCCTGCTTCGGCTCAGACAGCGCTGGAAAGAGGAACAAACTATTTACAGGAATTACAAGGTAGCCATTTCAGGATACAACACCCCTCCCCTCATAGTTGGACACATCCATCAGGAAAGCCATGTGACAAAGTCGTCCAATCGGTGGGGCCTCCGTGGAGCTCGCGCTGACCTGCGCAGTTCAATTTCTCCTTCGACACTGACTGTGGAGGATGGCTCGCCGCTGTTCTCCCGGCGCGGCAGACTTGGCCTGGTGGGCCCAACGAAGGCTTCGGAGGACGAGGATGGCTTGGCGTCGCTGGATGGTTCCCCCTGGCCCGATAAGTCTCTTTGCGTGTTTCTTAACTCGGGCAATGTGCTAAAGTCTGTTGAAGGGGGAGAGTCCATGTCAGCGGTTTGTGGCAATTGATTTTCTGTTCGCTTCCGAATGTGGTCTATGTGTCGTTTCCACAAACGACCATCCTCTAGTTTTACAATATAAGTCTTTGGTGCATTTTGCTTAACAACAATTCCTTTCATCCAGTTTACATTTCCATCAAAACTTTTTACATATACATTTTGTCCCAAATACATTTCTCTTTCAGGTTTTACACACATTTGGTTATTATTAACACAGAACCTTGGGTTTAACCTGTCTAGTGGTGACCTCAACTTCCTTCCCATCAATAACTCTGCAGGGCTTACATGTGTGTGCGAGTTAGGGGTAATGTGTTGGGTGAGTAAGAATTGGTCCAAGTTTTGTTGCACATCCCCAGGGCCTGACCTGCGCAATGCCTCCTTTGCCACCCGAACGTAGCGTTCTGCCAATCCGTTAGCCCAGGGCGAATAAGGCGAGATGAGGGCATGCCTGACCCCTAGGCCATCTAAGAACAATTCAAATTGCCTGGCTGTTAGCTGTGGCCCATTGTCAGACACTAAGATATCTGGGCAACCATGGGATGCAAACAGTCTACTCAATACCTTGATGGTGGCACTTGTGGTTATGTTGTTCATTGCTATTATTTCCACCCATTTGGAGAAGGCATCAACCACTATTAAAAAATACTGGGACCCCACTGGGCCAGCAAAATCAATGTGGATTCTAGACCAAGGACCAGCAGGCTGTTCCCACTCAGCCGGAGTTGTTTTGGGGGGACTAGGCCGTGACTCTTGGCACGGTTCACACTTTGAAACCCAACTTTCAATATCAGCATCCAGCCCTGGCCACCATAAATGCCCCCTTGCCAGGCTCTTCATCCTGACAATCCCAGGATGACCCACATGTAACATTTTGAGTACCTTTTCCCTTAGGCTTTTGGGGATGATCACTCTATCTCCCCACAGCAGACAACCCTTTACATACGATAACTCAAGTCTTTTGTTTTTAAAATCACACAATTCAGGTTTCACAACATCATTTTGCCATCCCTTTAGAACACAGTTCACCACTTGTTTAAGGATTTGATCTTGCTGCGTGTGTGCAGCTACCTCTTTGGCCGTGGTTAGTGGGTTATCCTCGAGTTCTATCATTAACACATCTGTGGAAGGAACAGGGTCTTCCACTAAGTCTGTTATGGGGCACCTGCTGAGGCCGTCTGCGTGATTGATTTCCTTCCCCCCCTTGTGGGTGAGCTCATACTGGTACCCTGAGAGGAAAAGAGCCCATCTGATTAGTCTTGGAGACATAAAAGGTGGAGTGGGCTTGTTGGGGGCTAGCAGACCTAGTAGGGGCTTGTGGTCAGTGACTAGTTCAAAACTTCTTCCAAAAATATAATTGTGAAACTTCTTTACCCCTGCCACTAATGCTAGAGCCTCCTTGTCTAACTGGCTATAATTTCTCTCTGTGCTGGTCATGGTTCTTGAGAAAAATGCTATTGGGGCCTCTGTCTTATTAGGCAGAACGTGAGCTAGGACTCCTCCTATGCCGTACGGCGAAGCGTCGCACGTGAGCCTAATGGGTAGTGAAGCACTATATTGGACTACTACACTTTTAGAAGTTAATAAATCCTTTATTTGAGAAAAAGCTTCACGTTCAGTTTTCCCCCATGTCCAGCGGGCTTCCTTCTGGAGTAAACGATGGAGAGGCTCTGCTACTGTTGCCTTCTGCTTTAAGAAAACGGAATAAAAATTAAGGAGGCCTAAAAATGCCTGTAGCTCATTCTTATCTCGTGGTTCTGGGGCTTCTCTAATTGCTCTCAGCTTTTCTGTTGTGGGGTGGATGCCTTCTTTATCTATTTTATATCCTAGGAATTCTATACTGTTGGTTCCCCAGACACATTTATCAGGCTTGATTCTTAACCCTTTGTCCTGTAACCTCTTAAGTACTTCCCTTATTCTTTTGTTTACTTGTTCCTGGTTTTCCCCTGCAATTAAGATGTCATCAAAGTATGGAATGGCCCCATTTACCCCTGACAATAGGCGTTCCATAATGCTCTGGAATATTCCTGGGGCTATGCTTACCCCAAACTGTAACCTCGTGCATTTGAAAGCCCCCCTGTGCGTTACAATTGTTTGAGCGTTTGCTGTTTGTTCATCGACCGGAAGTTGCTGGTAAGCTTGCGCCAGGTCGATCTTTGCGAACCTTTTCCCCTCCCCCAGGGAGTGTAGAAGTTGTTGCACAACCGGGATGGGGTAGGGGTGGTGTTGGAGTGCCTTATTCAGGGTCGATTTGTAATCAGCGCAAACTCTTAAAGAACCATCTGGCTTCAGAGGTGTAACTATGGGAGTTTCCCATGGCCCATGTTCCACAGGGACCAAAATACCTTGGCTAATGAGTTTATCCAGCTGTATGTCTAGTTTGGGGAGAAGCGGCAGGGGGACCCTGCGAGGTTTTAGTCTGATCGGTGGGACCTTGGGGTCAATAGAGAATGATATAGGGGGGCCCTTATACAACCCCAAGGTGGGGCTGAACACTTCAGGGAATTCTTTCACAAAGTTAGGCATATTATCACAGTTTACATTACACACACCCGAAATCTCGATCCCCAACAGTTCCATCCACGCTAAACCCAGAAGAGAGTGCTTGGCCCCCATTACAATAAGCATGGGAAGGGTACATTTAACATTCTTGAATGCAATAGGTACATTTGCTGTTCCCAGGACCGAGATTACTCCCCCTTGAAAGTCTCTGATCACCAAAGAGGTTTGATTTAGGTCAGCCTTAGACACATTAGGCATATACAGTTTAAACTTTTCCCAGGGCATGATGGTATATCTAGAGCCCGTATCCAGCTCCATTGAGCAAGGCTGGTTATTTAGTAACAGTGAGATAACAATTTTAGCCCCCTTTTTGGTTGCCGTGTTATTCACGGAAAATTGAGAGTTACCTCTATAGTAGTCGCGGTTAGCGGTTGAGTAGTTCCTTTGACCCAAGTTGCGGAACGGTCTCCTTTCTCGCGATTGGGGGGTCTGGTTTTGTGGTCGCTGGTATTGCGGTGTGGCGAATGTTTCTTCTGGTGCTGTTGCTCTGCATGCGATGGCGATGTGGCCTCTACGGTTACAGCGGCGGCATGTAGCATCTCGGAAAGGGCATCGATGGCGCTGGTGATTTCCCCGGCAGCCCGCGCAGGGGGCTGGGTGAGTAGCTCTAAGGTGTCTCGGCTGGTCTTGCACCAGGAGGCAGTTGTCCCCGCTGTGAGTTGGTTGGCTGAGGTCGTCTGTTTCCACGGCGCTGGGAGACGCGGAGTCAATTTTGGCAATGAGTTCTCGCCTTCCGTGCTCTTTCAATTCTCTAGCCGCTGCGTCGGCTGCTTCTGCGGTTTGCGCTAGTTTAATCACGGTTTGTAGAGTCGGCTCTTCTTCGGTGAGGAGTTTATTTCTCACTGTGGCGCTTTTCATGCCGAAAACCAGGGCGTCGGTGAGGCGAGCTTCCGGGTCTTTAAACTTGCATTGAGCAAGTACCGTTCGAAGCCGCGTTGTAAACTGGTTGATTGACTCGGTTTCCTTCTGAGCCATCATGGAAAATTGATGCCGAAAAACCATGGCCGGTTTGGTCGGTTTGAAGTGGCTCGCTAGCTTTTCCTGTAGGACGTCCCACGCTACGGTTCTTGCTTGCTGCGGTTCGGTGAGAGTTTGGGCCAGTCCACGGATTTCTGGGCCGCAGTAATTAAGGAAAATAGCCCGTCTGCGATCGGCTTCGGCGTCCTGTATTCCCGCCGCCTCGAGGAAGATATCAAAGGTGGCCATGTATTCGTCCCAGGTCGTTTTCTCGGGATCGAAGAGTTCCGGAGCCTGGCCGATCTGGACTTTGTTCATGTTGCACGCGATGTTTCTTCCGTCCGTTCGTCGCCAGTGAAGTAGACCCAGAGGCAGGGTTCAAGCAATCGGTACTTTTATTCAGCTCAGAGAACAGTGACAGCTCAGCAAAGGCAAAGTGACAATTCAGCGAGTACCGACTGACTCTGCCTGGAGAAACCGCTCCTTTTATACATTTGCGGTTCCCGCCAAAGCTAGAGCCGGCCGCGTCTGAGCCAATCAGGAGACACTTCCTGCTTCGGCTCAGACAGCGCTGGAAAGAGGAACAAACTATTTACAGGAATTACAAGGTAGCCATTTCAGGATACAACATGACCCACACTGGGTCAAGGATGAGGTGTACTCATTTCAAAAGATCTAAGGCCCAGAGCTCATTGTAATAACATTTCTAAAAAGTCATTAAGAGTTGTCAACCATTTTTTGCGAAGTTTTTTCTCTGGTAATGTTATACTTCTAACCAGGGCACACAAAACCTTTGCCAGATGTATCATTGAATACTGCTCACCTGCCTGGGACCCACACTGTATTTTGGACATAAATACATTAATAATAATAATAATAATAATAATAATAATAATAATAATAATAATAATAATAATTTATTAGATTTGTATGCCGCCCATCTCCAAGGACTCGAGAGAGAGGGACCAGAGGAATTTTACAAGAAGTTAACTCCTCTTTTTGCAGTAAAACTCCTTATTTCAGTAGACTTGAAATTTTAGGCCTCTTGAACTATGCCATCTATGCTCCGATCTAAGCTTAGTACAAAAGATCATCTACCTTAACTTCCTGTTATCAACTACTTTAATTTCAACCACAATAACACCAGGGCTATGAATAGATTTAAACTAAATGTAATCCACTTTAATCTTGATTGCAGAAACTACAACTTCTACAATATAGTAGTAAATATCTAGAACATTTTAGGGGATTTCCAAAGATGTTTGGTTGGATGGTGACAATTTCTTTTATTAAGCTCTTGCACTACATATAATGAAGTCATGATTTTCTGGTGATTCTACAATTCTCCTGGGCACTGGTATTTAGAGAGATATTATCTTCCCTCAGGCAAACAAAATGCCATGTATGGTAGAGATTACACACTGCTTTATAAATAAATACCAAATAAGGATGATGCATTGATGCAGTTTGACAGCAACAATGTGCAGCCAGGATTTAGATTATTTACATTAATTTAAAAAGCCACAAATCTTCTCACTCCACAAAAAAGCTACCTTTAAAGGTAAGATATTCCCCTCTCCCCTCATTTAGAATATAATAAAACTATAATAAGCTTTCACAGAATAAATGGGTCGTTGATTATGCTCCAACTTGGCAGTATGTCCATCCATCCATTCTCTCTCAACCCCCCTCTCACCCTCTCTTCCCCCTCCTTTCAAACATATACACGCAGTTCTTAACTACATATAAAAATTGGAATTAAATGAAGAGACTTGGTTAGTGATATCTTATTGAAGCTCAAATTTCAAGTATCTGCAAAGAAGAGTGAAATTCTACCAGTGAAATATTATATGTATTGTTTGTCTGTGATGATTATTTTAAAAACCATCACCCATTATGTAGGCATGCATGTAGGAACTTCCACAAAGAATATGGAAATTTAATATTTATTTAGTTAGTTTATTTATTTTGTCAAGATATAGCAATGTTTATATACATGATACTATTAAGAGAGAAACATTAAGCCAGGGGATGGAAGGCATGTTGGTGCACATATGTATGCCCTTTACTAACTTCTTAGGAATTAGGTGAGGTCAACAGTGAATAGTCTAGGGGTAGAGTTTTGGGGGTTAGGTGATGATACTACAGAGTCAGGTAGTGATTTCCTTGCATTAACTACCCAGTTACTAAAGTCATATTTCTTACAATTGAGTTTTGAGCAGTTTACTTTGAGTTTGCATCTGTTATGTGCTCATGTATTGTTTTGGTTGAAGCTGAAGAAGTCATTGCCTAAGAATACTGGATGATATTTCCCTTATTTATTTACAATCATCATCTGGTCTTCAAATGATTTTTTTTACCAAGCTTTCCAAAACTGGACAATAGTTGTGATTTATACTCATGGAATTGTTCATTGAAAAATTACGTACTTACAATCACTTTAATTTACTTACAATCTATTACTTGGCACCTGCTTTACAAATGTGTCCCAAGCTTATAAGATAAAATGGTAAGAAATGGGTAACACTTTGAAAATGTAAAATGAATGTTGTATGATCTTTACAGGTATGAGCTAGTAAATATGGAGAAAAGGGAACAAAAAAACTCAACAGATATCACAGAATTCCATTTGGTAGGATTTGTAGGGTTCGGGGACCTTCAGATTCTACTCTTCTGCCTCCTCTTACTAACCTACATTGCTACCATGGCTGGGAATATCATCATTATTTTGCTGGTTGTTATTGATCCTCGTCTTCACACCCCCATGTACCTCTTCCTGAGTAATCTCTCTTGCCTGGAGATCTGCTACAGTTCTAATATCCTTCCAATGATGCTGACTAATGTCTTGTATGGTGGGCGGAGAACAATTTCTGTCACTGGCTGCATAATGCAACATTATCTTTTTGGTCTCTTTGGATCTTCAGAATGTTTCCTCCTAGCAGCAATGTCCTATGATAGATACGTTGCAATCTGTAAACCACTGTATTACACAATACTAATGAACAATAGAGTTTGCCTCCAGCTTATAGCTGGATCATGGATAAATAGCTTACTTGTTATGGGCATAGTTTTATATTTAATGTGTCAGTTAAAATTCTGTGGCCCAAGTGAAATCAATCATTTCTTTTGTGAATTGAATCCAATATTAAAGCTAGCATGCAGTGATACCCGCTTGATTGAACTTGTCACAATTTTGATATCTGTTGTATGTATTTTGCCTCCTTTCTTCTTAACCTTGTTGTCATATAGTTACATTATTTTTAATATAATGAGAATGTCATCTGTCAATAGCAGGAAAAAGGCTTTCTCAACTTGCTCCTCACATCTCATGGTGGTATCCATTTTCTATAGCACCTTAATGATTGTCTACATTTTGCCTAAAACGGATGGACTGCAAAATATTAATAAAACTTTGTCTCTATTTTATACAATCCTGACCCCTTTGTTCAATCCTCTGATATATAGCCTACGGAACAGGGAGATGAAAGAGGCCCACAGCAGAACAGTTGCTAAATTGTATAAAATAAAAGTGATTTTAAAAAAAAATCATATGAACCAATAAACCAAAATTTTGGTACTTTTAGGATACCATTATATGTTAGGATTTATTTAAAAATATCTGTAAGAGACATACAATGAAAAAGAATTCTTCATTAAACTCTAATTTATGATTGTGAGTCTTCAATTTTTTTTGCATAGCTACACTATTGCAATTTTCTTGGTGGATCTCTTGTGTGGAAGCTGCAAGTATGAATCCTCAGTATCTTTACTTGGTCCAGTGACAAACTGGTCAGTCAATTTCCAAAACAGCCAATGAATCATCATTTTGTCGATTGAACCCAATAAACCCAACTCCCCCAAAACCCAGAACATGCACCTGTGTGGAAAATGATAGCAAGGACCAAAATACTCCCCTTCTTCACCTGTAGGATTAAGAGTATTTTGTTTTAACACAGCAATGTCTCTTTAAGTCTGATAGGAGGAAAGATAGATGACCTTGTTTTTGACATTCTGGGAAGGTGACACTGGAGAGCTAGAGTTGCACTGTGCACAAAAATAATTTAAGGAAATGAATCTGGATAACAGTTTAAGGATAATATGCCCCAAATGTACAGGGGGAGCATCTACTGCTTTGTGGTTTGGAAAATACACATTTTTCTCTAATGTATGAAAGTTTGAAGAAAATATAGAGCAATGGTTCTCAACTTTTCTAATGTTGCTCCCCAATGTTATTTGTAATGGCAATAGAGATATTAGCCAATATGATAAGACAGGATAAAAAATGGAATTGATATAAAATTGGAGATTTAGAAATAAAATTAAATCTATTTGCTGCTGATGCAATCATATTGACTCAAACCCCAATAGAAATGATTAAAGGAATAAAGAACATAGTATTAGATTTTAAATAGCAATCAAGGCTATCAGTCAATATGGCAAAATCAGAGATTATGTTTCTGAACATTGATTGCAGAGAACAGATACTTATTAGGAAAGAGTCTGAACTGAAGTTGGGACTAAAGAAAATGAAATATCTGGGATCTGGGAATATGGCTATTAAGGTGTTTGGAGAAAATGGTGGAGATTAATTATAGACAGATTTGGATGAAAATGATAAAACTGATGAAGAGCTGGAAAAAGAAAGGGTTAAGGAAAATGGCAAAGATAAGAGCATTAAAAATGATGATAATCCCAAAGATGATGTATTTGTTTCAGGTATTGCTGGGTGATTTACCTATGGTAAAATTAAAAGAATAGGATAGAAGACTAAATTATTGGATAGAAGAGGGCAAAAGACCAAGAATAAGAAAGAAATGGCTAATAGCAGTAGAGAAAGATAGCTGAAGAAACCCATGCTTAGAATTATATAGAGATGTGTTTCAAATTGAAAGGTATGCGAAACTAAACAATTCTATTCTACAACCAGTAGAGTCTGCAAAAGAACTTGAAAAATCAAGATGCTGCTGTAACCAGACAACGGAGAGGGGCGACATACAAATAAAATTAAACAAATAAACAAATAAACAAATAAACAAATAAACAAATAAACAAATAAACAAATAAACAAATAAACAAATAAACAAATAAACAAATAAACAAATAAACAAATAAACAAATAAACAAATAAACAAATAAACAAATAAACAAATAAACAAATAAACAAATAAACAAATAAACAAATAAACAAATAAACAAATAAACAAATAAACAAAACTGTCATGACAATTTTTAAAAAATGGTCTAGGTGGCTCATTTTGATGGTTTTCACCCTCTTCTGAAACATCCAGCCTCCAATCAATAAATAACATATATCACTTTTAAAAAAAATCTAAGTATGAATTTTCATCAGATGAGCACTAAGAATGAATTTGTTGGGAAATGTTCAAATGGATCAACAAATTATAAATCTCTAAACAACACAGAAATCTAAAGGGAAAGTTGTTAATGTTCGATATCTTTTGGGATTCACTATTAATTTGTATAAAAAAATAAAAAAAATTAGCAACAAGTCTCCCAAGATTAATTATTTTAAACATTTATGAAAAGCATTTAAGAAACATTTCTGTCTCATAGAAGGAGATATTCAAATTTATCCAGCATGGTAGTTTATCATAATTTGGAGAAATAGTAGCACTAAATTCTGTAGCCTGTTACTTGTAAAAGGTAAGTTTTAATTCAACTTCAATATTAATGTATATTTTGGGAGGAGAATATCCTCTTCCATGATATTTTGCATAAAGACATTGGAAAGCTTTTTAAATTGGGCTAAGTTGTAATGTGGATTTATTAGGGCTCATTACTCTTTGGGAAAACAATGATTATAGCTGGGAATCTTGATTTTAGTGTGGGTCCATTCACTGTGATTTATTCAACTCTGTATTTTTAAAAAATTCTTCATTTTGGTAATATATTACTTTAGCCCCAGCATCATCTTTCCAAACAATTTTGGATACACTTTAGGCAACTAAAGGACAGGTTTTGCAAAGAGGTATCTCTATTTCTCTGAATCACAGTTAACTCTGGGATATTATATAACTTGTTAAAGAAAAACCTTTGCAGATATTTCCAAAGCTGGACTATTCCATGCAATACAGAACAGAACAGAATAGAATTTTTTATTGGCCAAGTGTGATTGAGCACACAAGGAATTTGTCATCCGGGCATATGTGCGCAATATTCTCTCTCCCTCTCCCTCTCCCTCTCCCTCTCCCTCTCCCTCTCCCTCTCCCTCTCCCTCTCCCTCTCCCTCTCCCTCTCCCTCTCCCTCTCCCTCTCCCTCTCCCTCTCCCTCTCCCTCTCCCTCTCCCTCTCCCTCTCCATCCATCCATCCATCCATCCATCCATCCATCCATCCATCCATCCATCCATCCATCCATCCATCTATCTATCTATCTATCTATCTATCTATCTATCTATCTATCTATTTTCGTAGATTTTCATGGGTACAGGTATGAAGGTGAACCACACATTGAGTTCATAAAGAGATCGTTTGAAGAGAGATTGGGCACAGAACATAGCAGCAGGCAAGAGATCGGGTGTAGCAGAGATTGCCTTCCTTTTTCTCCCACCCCAAAATGGTCTCTTCCAAACAGATTTCTCTACTTTATGAGCTCAATGTGTGTTTGCCTTCCTTTTTCTCCCACCCCAAAATGATCTCTTCCAAACAGATTTCTTTTCTTTATGAGCTCAATGTGTGCTTGCCTTCTTTTTTCTCCCACCCCAAAACGATCCCTTCCAAACAGCTTCTCTTCTTTATGAACTCAATGTGTCTTCAAAATGCCCCTTGCAGGCTGCTACATTCTCTGCCCGATCTCGCTTCCAAAATAACCTCTTACCCGCCGCTTCCTCCAGTCGCCACTTCTTTTTTAAGCCTTAAAGTTTTGGATTTTCCTAATTGGTTTGCATGCATTATTCAATTTTACATTGATTCCTATGGGAAAAATTACCTCTTTTTACAAACTTTTCTACTTGGAACGAATTAAGTTGGTAAGTAGAGGTACCACTGTATATATATTATATTCATACATATATTGTATATGTGTATGTATGTATGAATGTATGTGTGTATGCATACAAAGCTAATAAATAAATAAATAAATGTAACATATTTTTACTGAATTGAAAATGAATTGAAAATGAATTGAATTGAAAATGAAGGTTTGAAAATGTCAGAAATAAAGATTCAAAAGAAAAAAAACATATGTATAGATTGTCATGGGTATGGGTATGTGGGTCTTGGCATATTCTGGTTTCTCCCTGGGAAAGGTTCACAGAATCCTGATGACGTTTCAATGAGGTCCCACTCATCATCTCCAGGCTGAAGATGACAAGTGGGACCTCAGTGAAACGTCACCAAGATTCTCTGAACCTTATATGGGGAGAAACCCATATATGCCAAGATCTATAAATATATACATGCACACACACACACACACACACACTAGTATTAGTATTAGTAAGTACTAGTAAAGATGAGAAGAAGAATAGTAATAGAGTCTTATTTATTAATTTGACAGCGTTATGGGAATTGGTTGTTTAGCAAAGAGATGACATTTGGGGGAAAACTGTCCTATGTCATATTTATTTATTTATTATATTTATGATACATTTATTTATTTATTTATTTATCCATTCAACTTCTATGCTGCCCAATCCCGTAAGTACTCATGTGTATATGACTCATATGTGTGTGTGTGTGTGTGTGTGCGCGCGCGTGTGTGTGTGTGTTTGTGTATATATGTATATATATATATATATATATATATATATATATATATATATATATATATATATATATATATATATATATATATATATAAGATTTTATTATTTTATTTATTACACAGATGCATACAGAAATTTGGATTTTGGATTTAACAATGTCTTTTTAAAAAAAAAATAAACATATATTCCAGATCTGATGAGACATTTCATGAATTAAGGAAATGCTAGATACAGAAAAGAAAAACCAGACAGCCATTCAAGAATTCATTCTTTTGGGTTTGGAGACTTTTCCAGAGCTGCAGATTCTTCTTTTTGGATTCTTTTTGGTGATTTATCTGACAACAATAACTGGAAACCTTCTCATCTTATTGCTAGTTGTGGCAAATCAGCATCTCCATACTCCAATGTATTTTTTCTTGGCAAATTTGTCTTGGCTGGACGCTTGTTATAGCTCCACCATCTTGCCCAAATTGTTGGCCAATTTGTTATCTGGTGATAGAACTATCACTCTACGTGGATGCCTAGCCCAATGTCATTTATTTGGTATTTGTGCAGCCATAGAAACCTATCTTTTATCTGCAATGTCTTATGATCGCTTTGTGGCAATTTGTAGACCTTTGTTCTATAATTCTGTCATGAATATAAAATTTTGTTTCCAGCTTATAGCTGGAACATGGATAAATAGTTTGATATTTAATGGCATTCTGGTGGCTCTCATGGATCCACTGCCCTTCTGTGGCTCCAATGTCATAGACCATTATTTTTGTGATTTCCTTCCATTGGAGAAATTGTCCTGTAGTAATAGAAATTTTCTTGAACCCATTGCCTTCTTTATGACTGTTATTTTTACAATTGCCCCTTTTCTATTGACTCTCATCTCTTACATCTGCATTATTGGCACTATCATAAAAATCAAATCAAACACTGGTAGGCAAAAAGCCTTTTCAACCTGCTCCTCTCATCTCATGGTAGTTTGCCTCTATTATGGCACATTAATCATTGTCTATGTGTTGCCAGACTCCCCCACTCTGAGACCTCTCAATAAAATCTTCTCCATTTTTTATACAGTGATGACACCTTTGGTGAATCCCCTAATTTACTCTTTAAGAAACAAAGAAGTTCACAAAGCCCTAAGACGACTTTACAGCAAAGTGATCATTTTGGGCCAAAGTTATCCCAAACTATCAGCTCGTTCTTAATTCATTAGCTAGCATTAATATTGTATCCCAATAAAAGATTTTAAATAAAAGATATTTAAATATTTAATTATTTAAATGGAAGATTCTGAATGTGATCATGGTGGGAATATCTATAAAGACCAGGATTGAAATAACTGACTTCTACTTCTTTCTTATAATTCTTTCTTTTTACTGTATTATTCCTTTTTAGCATATTTTATTATGGATATTAGGAAGTATAAAGTTGTATACAGACTTCAGGTTTTTTTGTTTATTTTTGTGTTTTTCAAAGTGTTTTCATACAATTATATACTCTGGATATTGAATATGTATAAAAATGGTTTAGCGGGATTTTGAAAAAAAATCTATACAACTGGAACATGTTTATTCATTATCATTCTTCATGTGTTTTTTCCCTGTATTTCTCATATATATTCAGAAGATAAAATTCATATATGTTTGGTTTGGAGATAATTGTGAAGCTTAATTCACAACTGCTCTGTTCCAATAATATAGGAATAGAACATTTTAATATAACTCTAAACCACTTAAAATGTGCTCTAAAATTCACATTCTATTGCTCCGTTTCAATTTTTTGTAATATGAAAAATTGCCAGATATCATAGTCACTTTACATCAATGTCCTGCTAACGCCTTTTAATCAGTTAAATGCTCCCTCTTGATTAAACAAGAGTAGTCGATTCTCTTTTCAAAATGTCAGGATTTTAGAAATTAAACATTTCCTGGATGAATTGCATTTATCATAATTTATCTGCAATTATATACACCAAACAATAGTACTATTGATTGCAAAATCTTGTGTATCTAGCTTAAATTCTGTTTTGTGATGGCTCATTAGCACACGCCCTCCAGCTCATTGTCCATTCTTAAGTACTTAAGTTAGGAACACACCTGATCACAAATTAGAAATATATCTTTAAGCTACTTAAATTCTCCTAATGAACATCATAATTAAATTTCAGCTAGCTCTCCCTGTCCTTGGATTCTTACTACCCATATACCGGTACATTCTTCATGTTCTACAATAGCTTCTGCTTATTACTGGCTAACAATGGGTAATTGTCATCAAGCATGAGAGGAAGAGCAAGCATACCTATAGCTGGAACTCTGAGAATATCCATAAAACAAAAGACAAAATCATCAAATTACTAATTGATTACTAATTACAAATGTAAGACCGTATTTGATACTAAAATTAACCACTATTAAAAACTTAAGTAATAACTGTTAAGAACCAAAAGCAATAAAGAAATAAACTGGGTTCTGTTTGATAGAAAAGAAATAGTGCAAGCCTCTCCAAGTGAGAATGGAAAGATACTATTAATAATAAGCAATGACAGAATTTTTTAAAAAACCTTATTTTCTGGAGAATAGTGGTGAGAATGAAAACTAGGGGAGGCAAATGGGGGAATGATTGCATTAGATGCCGAGGGAGTGTTTAATTGCATAATTGAAGAAAGTTAGAGCAACCCATGAAATTAGTAAAAATGCAGAATTGAAATAATTTTATTATTTAGATTTCTGTTCTATTCTGTTATATTATCAATCTTGATAGATTTAGAAAAAAGTAGAATCTCAGAAGAAAGGGGGGAATGTTAGAAAGAAGAAACCCACCAAGTAGTAATGGACAGAGTAGAGATATTATGGGAGATGCTGGAATATTTGTTTTTCAATTGGTATGATTCCAGAAATCCTAAGATTTTCAATATCCTATAAGTGACAGGATAATTTTGAGTCTTTTCATGAAAGAAAATGGGTGGACCAAAATCACCACGTGGATGATATTCTTATTTTCCATAAAATTCTCACCAATTATATTGCTTTTAGATGCTAAAATCTACATTTTCCATTACAACAAAGCAGCATCTTCATCCTATGGAATTTAACTTAATTGTTTGTTTATTTAACTTGAAGCTCCCAATGTGAAGCCTTCACTTGAAATACTGGGCATACACTTAGAGATAACCCTCTTGAGTGATGCTATAAAACACAATAATGACAATAGTGAAATGACAGCACAATAAATGATTTATGACATTTTGTATTAAGTCATTATCTAGTACAACAGTAGGTAAAGTTGGCTCTTCTATGACATGTGGAATTCAACTCCCAGAATTCTTGAGCTAACATGATTGGATAGATGCTAGGTAGGCACCCCATATACCCAAGACCAATCTTGAAAGTCAAGGATTATAAACTAGAACAAGGGACCCTGAAATGTCTCAGATTTCTCAGACAAAGCCTGTTAAATTAAATAAAAAAGAAAAAAAGGTGGCAAAATATTTAGAGAAGGCCTCAAATTGTCCAATGAGAATTAAACATACTACTAAATGGTTTGGGGAGGAAGAGGGAGAGAGACAGAGAGAGAGAGAGAGAGAGAGAGAGAGAGAGAGAAAAGACAAGAAAGGGAAGGGAAGAGAAGAGAATGATGCTTAACTCTTTTAATGAGAAACAGTGGTGGAGAACAGAGGGAGGGAAGATGTTGAATTGAGAGTAAATTAGATTCCTCTAAGCTTATCAGAGATGTCATAAAACATGCAACAGAATACCCAATGCAACTAAACTTACAATCCTAGGTTTAGAAAGCTTAGAACTACATCACCTTAAACACGACCTAAGCATAGCCCACAAAAATAATCTGCTACAACATTCTTCCTGTCAACAACTACTTCAGATTCAACCACAACAACACTCGAGTGCACAACAGATACAAACTTAAAGAAAACCGCCCTAAACTTGACTGCAGGAAATACAATTTTAGTAACTGAGTAGTCGATGCATGGAACTCACTACCAGACTCTGTAGTATCATCACCGAACCCCCAAAACTTTACCCTTGGACTATCCACTGTTGAGCTCTCCCAATTTATTTATTATTAGATTTGTATGATTCTTAAGAGGTTAGTAAGGGGTGTGCATAAGTGCACCATCCCCTGTCCTAATGTTTCTCTTTTACTAGTATCAGGTATATGTAATATTATTATATCTGTGTATACCACCAATATGAACTTGACAAAACAAACAAACAAATAAATAAAATACAAATAACAAAAAAATGGGTATATGTTGTTCAGTGTTTCAGTTTAATTAGTGACACAGAAGATCCAAAGCATGTTAAGTTTAGGATCCCCCCCTTTTAGGCAATTTATTATTTAAAATACAATTTGGTTAATTGTAAAATCAACATTTTAGTTGAACTAAATACAACTACAGTACTGCTATATAACCAATAGTTAAATATAATATTGTAATATTATTAATAAAAGGTTCCCTTTTGTAAATAATATTGTTATTAGTGTTGTTGAGCACCCAATGTGCACTGAAAGATGTTGAAACTAAATGCATAAGCCATGCCCACAGTGTGGTAGTAAAAATTTTGGTAGCCCATCACTGCTTAGGAGGATTGTTAGAAGGAACAATGACTGAGTCATGATTTATAGCACAAAGGTTTCATAACCATATGATCTCTTCTACAAAACAGGTAAGATAATAATGGGATAATCAGATTTTCCTATTATTCCGACTTAATCTACACTTCCTGATATGATTAAACATTAGTTACATAAATTTCCCAGATCTTTTAGTTATGGTGTGTGAGAGAAATTTACATCCTAATTTCTTTCCTTTTTCTTATATATTCTAGATCTGAGTTGTCATTTTATGATACAAAAAAAGGAAATCAAACAGAAATTACAGAATGCATCCTTCTGGACTTTGGAACTTTCCCTAAGGTGGAACCTCTTTTCTCTTTCTTCTTGGTGGTTTACTTGACTACAATAATGGGAAATCTTCCCATCTATCTGCAAATTGTGACTGATCAGCACCTTCACACCCCAATGTACTTCTTCCTGGCAAATTTGTCTTTTGTAGACACTTGCTATAGCTCTACTTTGCTGCCTAAAATGTTGGTCAACTTGCTAAGAGTTAAGAAAACAATAACTGTGAGAGGATGTTTAGCCCAATATAATTTCTTCTGGTTTTTTTCCAGTTGTAGAAACTTTCTAATGGGTGTTATGGCTCAGTTATCCTTCTGTGGCCCTACTATCAGAGACCATTACTTTTGCAATTTCCACCCACTGGAGAAGTTATCCTGTTCTGATACAAATCTATTTGACCTTGTCCTTCTCTTCATAAGCATCATCAGAGCCCACAGCTGCCAAAACTGATTAAAAAGGTGTTACTTTGTGCAGAGATGGACAGGGTAACATTGAAATTAAAAGAAAGAGGGGAAACTGAATGCTATTTGGTTTGGGACACATGGCATAAATGATTAGAAAATAGAAGTAAAGATTAAATATAAAGGCAATGGGTCCTGAGTCTTTGGAGAAGGGCAGCATAGAAGTCTGATAGATAGATAGATAGATAGATAGATAGATAGATAGATAGATGATAGATAGATAGATAGATAGATAGATAGATTTAAGATTTAATTTAAGAGGCACACTGAAATCCAAAGTCAATACATATGGTTAAAAGAAGAATAAGGGATGTAATTTCTAGGAATATATAAGTACTATTGATGCTGGAATGCTTTAAAGATTGTAAATGTGATACAAAATGCTGAAATATGTTTAATAAAAATAATTTAAAAAAATAAATCATGATTTATCCGAAACAGTAAATATGGACATCAGTCTTGGGCCTGGGGGTAGGTGAATGCATAAATTGATTACAGCAATGTTAATAAATCTTTATAAGGGGATGCTAAATGGAATTCTGAACAAAATACCTTGTATCCCAGATGTGAGTCTGAACCAATAGAAAATACTTTTGCTGATTCATATCAGGAAGCAACAAAGGCTTTATTCAAACTGTGTAACAAACCCCAGGAAAAACCTCAAGCTAACTTGGAACTGCCGAAAAACCAATGAGATAGTGACAAGGGATAGATGCAACATATCCCAACTCCAGCTCACATAGCCATTACCCTGAGCTAATGTGTGACCTTCCCTGTACAGAGATCCCATAAAAAGTTGTATCATCTCCATGGTTGTAAAGGTGGCCATGAATTCATGCACTGAATTTATTATAATGTTAGTAGATTGAAGCCCCCAAAAACCAAGTATGGGAATATTTATCATCAACTTGATGACAGTTTTGGGGCGGCTGCCAAACAGCATGAAGGCTGATATAATAGCAGAACTCCCAACTGCTTCTTCACCTTACCTGTAGCAATTGCAATATCACTTAGACCAGTGATGGCGAACCTTTTTTCCCTCTGGTGCTAAAAAAGCGTAGGTGTGTGCTATCGCATGAGTGCCCACATCATCCATAATTCAATGCCCAGGGAGAGCAAAAATAGCCTCCTTGCCTCCCAGAGGCCCCCGGGAAGTCAGAAATGGCCTATTTCCCAACTTCTGGTGAGCCCAATAAGCTCGTGTTTTGCCCACCCCAGGCTCCAATGTCTTCTCTGGAGCTAGGGAAGGATAAAAACACCCTTCCCCATCCCCCTGGAGGCACCCTGGAAGTCAAAAATGCTCTCCCAGAGCCTCAGTGCAAGTCAGAAATCAGGTGGCTGGCACACACATGCACGCTGGAGCTGAACTAAGGCAATGGCTTGCGTGCCACCTGTGGCATCCATGCCATAGATTTACCATTACTGATTTAGACCTATATACTGCTTCATAATGCTTTACATTCCTCTCCAAGTGATTCATAGAGTCAGCATTTTGCCCCCAATAATCTGGGTCCTCATTTATTTACCTCAGAAGGATAGAAGCCTGATTTAGCCATGAGTCTGGTGAGATACCTGATGATCTGCAAGGCAGAGTTCCTGACATCCTTCCGAGAATCCTATAAACAATAGTAGCACTCCTTTCCTTGTGGTTGATGCCAAAACTGAAATTCTTCTGGACACATTTATAGAAAAGGACATTATCTTTTTTTTTGCCCAGAGAGGTCTCAGTAATATATGGCAACCTGGATGAGGTTAGCCTTTTCAAGACTGACTTGTCATTTAGGAGCAATAGCTGGAATCCATAGTCATTTGAAATCTTTCACTTTTTTTCAAAATAATCCTTCAATATCTTGCAATATTCACTCCTTAATCATTATATTTCATTGGAAAGGATTAATGACTACAAATCTTAGCAAAGAATGTAGGAGGAAGTGAATATTGTATGACCCTTTAAAAATACAAGATAAAAGATAATATAAGAAAAAAATGAATATTTTCTCAGATTTTACTCTTTATTATTCATAACTAGTGTTGGGTGAACTGAACTTGCATAGTTTGGGTCCCTCCATCCCCACTCCCCCTCCCCCCACCGCCCACTTGAAGCTGCCGGCCGGGATCCTGAAGCACTGGGGGGGAGGTGTCAGGCTCCATCAAGCAGACAATGGCCGGGAACTGCCGCAATGAGAGAGAACTAGGGGCAGGGATTTTCAGCAGTTCCTGGCCATCACCTGTTTGATGGAGCCTGACACATCCCCCTCTGAAAATCCCTGCCCCTAGTTCTCTCTTGTTTCGGTGGCTCCTGGCCATTGCCCGCTTGAAGCTGCCTGCCAGGATCCACAAAAGCTGGTCCACCAGAACCTGCCTCCCAAGCCCTCTTGCCCGGCAGGAGGCAAAGCACTGGGGGGAGGTGTCAGGCTCCATCAAGCGGGCGATGGCCAGGAGCCGTCGAAATGAGAGAGAACTAGGGATAGGGATTTTTGACAGCTCCTGGCTATTGCCCGTTTGATGGAGCCTGACACCTCCCACTCCAGCGCTTCACCTCCTGCCAGGCCAGAGGTGTTGGGGTTGGGGTTTGGGTTCAGGTTCGGAGAATCTACCCGAACTCCAATGGCAAGTTCATCCGAACCCGCCGAACCCAAACTTCAACAGGTTTGCCCAACACTATTCATAACCTGTTTTATAAGAGTATCCCATAAACAGACTGAGGGAATTAAATGAAAGATCGGTGTGTTTTTCAAACTGTCTATGTATCAAAGTGACTAATGTACAAATTGTCAAGTGCAATAAATCACATTTACAAGGTACAATGAAATTGATTTATTGCTACTCAAGTATATACATTGGAATAATCTCAACTAATATTTATAACCTGCTAGGAGTTAGATAACAATCAGTGGAATTTAAGGGTATGTATGTAGTTTATTTGTGGCTACATTGAAATTCTATGCTAATCTCCCTTTTAACTCTGCCTCCAAGTTCTGCCACTTCTTCCCCTACACAAACCAATTTTTCAGCATGTCGATAGTAGAAAATGTAGGTGTGTTTTATCATATATGCATGAATGTGACTTAGCGGGATGCATTCTATAAAAAAATATTTTAAATGAGTCAACCAATCCTCAGAATGATTACATTCTAAATAGCATTACAATCTCAAGGAAGAAGAATAAACATGGGAATATCCTTTTGGGTGTCTAATTGAGTTTCCTGAGAAAATCAGCTGCAAATCTCCCAGGATTAATTATTTATTTATTTTAAAGCACTTACATAGAAAGAACTCTAGCTTGCCCAGAGAATAGGTCTTCCTGCAGTGATCTGGGAAAACATCAATACTAAATCCTTGGACAAGCTTTCATTAAAGTATTGCTGAAAAATATATATATTTTAGTCATAACTATGGTACATATTCAGGAAAGAAAAGTCCTCCTTTTTCCATTCAAAGTTTAAATGACTTTACACTTTGTACTAACCCATAATATTTTATTTCAACTCCATCTGGGAAGATAGTTTTTCTGGTTATGGCATTGTGATTTCCTTAACAATTTATTTAATGGGCAATTTAATAAAGCGTTGTTTTTCTGTGAATACTGTACTTACAAATTTAATATTGGAATGTTTAGAAAAGTATGTATCAAACTTTGGTGATTTAAAAGTGATTAATGATAACTTTCCTAACGTGTTATAAGAAATAACTATTCAATTCTCTTCTTATTTTTCAAATAGGTATAATTCTAATGTATCCACATCACTTTTGCAATGTCTTTGGCATGTTATCTTTACTTCTATATCATATTTCTGCAGATGCTTCTTATGGTAAATAAACATTATTATTTTTTTGGTGGGGTGGGGTTCCAAGACCAATTTATTCTAGAAATTAGAATGTGTTATGGATTAAGTAACTAATACAACTTCACCCAGAATGGACATATCTGATTAATCTTCTAAATTACAGTTATTGATAGTATCATGTTGCATTCCAGAAAAGTGATCTAGTTTTAATATTGCTTATATCACCTTGATCACAATTTACAATTCTAAATAGAAGGTATTGTTGGTAAGAGGAAAAGGATGCATGTTTGATACCTTGAGGTATACCACTTCCCACAGTAGACATGAAGAAGAGTTGTTTTATTTTTACACAGCAAATCTGAGATATCCTGCTGTTTATTTGTTTGTATCACATCATTATTATTTTCATGAATAACTAAAGTCAGTGAACATATTCAACACACTTTTCTCCTATTTTCCTCATAACAACAACCCAGTGAGGTGCATTGGGGTGAGAGAGAGAGAGTGAATGGCCCAAGGTTACCCAGATGGCTTTCATGTCTAAGATGGGATTTGAACTCAAAGTCTGTGCTTCCTAGCCTGGGAATTTTCAGTGAGTACATTTTATTTAGTTAGTTAGAGCAGTGTTTCCCAACCTTTTTTGAGCCGCGGCACATTATTCACATTTTCAAAATCCTGGGGAACACTGAAAGGGGGGGGGGGTGGTGGCTAATGAAAAGTTTTGACAAAAAAAAAATCTTCCTCCATTTCGCTCTATTTCTCCCTCACTCTTTCTCTCTCTTCCTTCCTTCCCTTCTTTCTCTTTCTCCATCCCTTTCTTTCTTCCTCTCTCTTTTGCTCTCTTTCTCTCTCCCTCCTTCCCTCCCTATATGTCTTTCTCTCTCCCTTGCTTTCTCTGCCTCTCTTGCTATCTCTCTTTCATTCTCTCTCTTTTTCTCTCTTTCTCTCTCTCTTGCTATCTCTTTCTCTCTCTCTCTGTCTCTCTTTCTTTTTCTCTGTCTCTCTTTCTCTCTCTTGCTAGCTCTTTCTTTCTCTCTCTTTCTCTTTCTCTGTCTCTCTCTCTCTCTCTCTGCCTCTCTTGCTATGTCTCTCTTGCTCTCTCTCTCTCTCTCTCTGCCTTTCTTGCTATGTCTCTCTTGCTCTCTCTCTCTTTCTCTCTCTTCCTTTCTTCTCTGCGGAGGCCGGCGAAGGTTTTTCTTATTTTAAATGTTCCGGGTGGCAGGGGGATGCGGAGCCCGCACGCACACACCCCCGACATTCCAAATCCTGCCTCAGCTGCATGCAAGAGGGGCCGGGCGGGTGTTAGCAGCCCGATGAGGAGGACGAGAAGCCGCTGCAGCCACCCCCAATCCCCCCCTTCCCTGGGTACCTTCCAAAGGCCCCTGGAAAAAGGCAGGAGGTAGCAATGAGGCACGAGGACAAGCAGGCAGCTTGGTGGAGTGGAAGCGCTGACGGGCTCTCCTCCTTCCCCACCCCCGCGCTTCTCTCCCGCCCTGGCTTTTCCTTCGCCCACAGATTTCCCCGCAGTTCAAAAGGAGGCAAGAGGTGGCCTGGATGAAATTGCGGGGAAATCATGGGGCGAAGCAAAAGCCAGGGCGGGAGAGAAGCGCGGGGGTGGGGAAGGAGGAGAGCCCGTCAGCGCTTCCCCTCCACCAAGAGGTTATTGCCGCCGCCTCTGCCTCCACTCAGGCAGCCATCGTGGTTGAGCTGAGCGAGAGGAAAAGGCGCGGTGACCACGGTGGCTCCCTGAGTGGAGGCAGAAGCGGTGGCAATAACCTCTGTGCTTTCTACGGCAGCGTGGCTGAGCTGGACGGAGGGAAGCGGCAGCTCCCACTCGAGGAACCCACGGCAACGGGCGACGGCTTGGTGGGAGGCGACGGCGGGAGACACAGGCGGTGGGAGGAGAGGGAACTAGGAAGCGACTGTGAAGCCCAAGACCATCCACAGGACGACACTCAGGCAGGGGCGCCGGCAGCGCCCCGCCCAGCTGGAGCTTCTCGCGGCACACCTGGCCATGTCTCGCGGCACACTACTGTGCCGCGGCACACCGGTTGGGAAATGCTGAGTTAGAGAATGTATATGACTGCTCACTCACTTTCACTGACTTTAGGCAGTTTACAAAAAATAAAAATTCCAGTATAAAAACAGTAAACTCACCCACCCTCCCCGGTGACAAAAAGCAATCAAACAAGCCACATGATGGACTCTATCCCACTCTGATTCCCCAGGCCTGTTGTCAAAACCAGGTTTTTAGGGCAAAAGAGTGTCAAAATTGCAGACAGTCTAATCTCCAGATGTTCCAAATAGAAGGAGCACTACAGAGAAGGCCCTTCTTGTCCTGCTAGATATACCTTCTTAGGAGAAGGAACTGACAGTATCACCTGCCTCCCTGTTCAGATAGGTCACTTGGATGTAACTAGCAAGATACAGTCCTTCAGATTTCTTGGTTCCAAGCGATGTAGGGCTTTAAAAGTGACAACCAGCACATTGATTTGCAACCAGAAGCAAATTGGCAGCCAATGCAGCTTCAGGAGAAGAGGTAACACATGTGCACAAAACCATGGAGCCACTGCATTTTAGCCAATTAGAGCTTCTAGATGTTTTTCAAGGGCAGTCCCATGTACCATTTTAAATGTTCAAGAAACTGATAAAAGAGCATTTCATTTATCTGCCTTTGAAGCTGTCGACCTCTTGGGTTTGTATTCTAGATATGATTAATATATAACAAATGGAAGAAATTTTTAATTCAGAAAAAGGAAACCAGACAAACATCAAAGAATTTATTCTTCTAGGTTTTGGGAATCTTTCTGAACTGCAGCTTCTCCTTTTCTGTTTTTTCTTGCTGATTTATTTGATGACAATAACTGGAAACCTTCTCATCTTTATTTTAATTGTGACTGATCAACACCTCCACACTCCAATGTATTTATTCCTGGCTAATTTGTCTTGCCTGGACACTTGCTATAGTAGTAATTTGCTACCTAAAATGCTGGCCAGTTTGCTGACTGATAAGAAAACTATTACTGTTATTGGGTGCCTAGCCCAATATCACTTTTTCTGCCTTTGTGGAACCATAGAAACTTATATTTTGACTGCAATGTCTTATGATCGCTATCTGGCAATTTGTAAACCCTTGCACTATGGCTCTATTATGAATACAAAATTTTGTTTCCAGCTTATGGTAGGAGCATTGGTAAGCAGTTTAATATTTAATGTAATTTTTGTTGCTCTTGTGACTCAGTTTTCTTTTTGTGGGCCTAATGTCATAGACCATTACTTTTGTGATTTTCGTCCATTGGTGAAACTGTCCTGTACAGATACTGTTCTAACTGAATACTTCTCTTTTTGTATATCCATTATTTTTGTAGTTATTCCATTCCTCCTTAGTATCATTTCTTATACTTGCATCATAGCTACCATAATCAAAATTCAGTCTACTACTGGAAGGCAAAAGGCCTTTTCAACCTGCTCCTCTCATCTTATGGTGATATCCCTCTTTTATGGCACATTGATTATTGTCTATACATTGCCAGATATCCCTTCTCTAAAACAATTCAACAAAATATTTTCTATTTTCTATACAATGATGACACCTTTGTTCAATCCCCTTATTTATACTTTGAGAAACAAGGAAGTTCACAAAGCCCTAATACGACTTTTTGATAAAATTATAATTCTTGGTCTTTCTTTTCACGTCTTTAGATAAAACTTTACTGGGGAAATAAAAATTTGGTATCAACAATAGGATGATAATGTATTCTGTTTAGCAGTATTACTTAACATTCAAAGTAGATTATCAAGGGGCATGATTGTTCCATGCCAGATTGTTCTCTCCATATTGCTTTGGTAAATCTGCCTTAATTCCTGTTGCCTTTCCATGTATTTACATGTATATTTGTATTTATATATATGTTTGTGTAGATAGATGATAGACAGACAGAGACAAAGATGGACAGACAATGTGAATGCAAACTATGAATTTGTGCATATTTATGTATGAGATTTTAATTACATTAATGAAAACTAATGCAGACTGAACTCTAACAGACAAAGATAACTAAAAAGAGTAAAAGGAAAAAGAATAAAAAAGAAGAATACAAAGAAAAGGAAAAAGTGAAATAAAGAGACAAAAAAGAAATAATGAAGTTACTTACAATCTTTATTACAAGTATAAACAAGTATGACAGCTCTTTACAAACAGAAATCTCTTCTCATAATCTATTTCTTATCTATAAGCAACTTCATAAGATACAGTAGTACTTCGTCTTACGAACCCCTCTTCATACAAACTTTTTGTGATATGAACCCGGTGGTTAAGATTTTTTTGCCTCTTCTTCCGAATCCCTTCATTTTTGCCAGCGCTGCTTTGAATCCCAGCGAGGGGAGCCTCAGGGAAATCCCAGTGCTTCAGCTGGCAACAGAAGTCCAGAGGTGGGGTTTCCCAGCGAGGGGAGCCTCATGGGAATCCTCGCGCTTCGGCTGACAATGGAAGTCTGGAGACGGGGATTCCCAGTGGCTCAAGGCAAAAGGAGTGACTTTTGAAATGAGGTTGCACGCATTATTTGCTTTTACATTGATTCCTATGGGGGAAATTGCTTTGTCTTATGAACTTTTCATCTTACAAACCTGATCACAAAACGAATTAAGTTCATAAGATGAGGTATCACTGCATATAGTTTTAATTCTATTGCCAGCAAAAACAATAATCTGTAAATGATTGCGAGAATGTCATAACAGGTGTCTTATTTTAACCTTGATCAAATAAACTTGTTTTACATTGTTTTTACTTCTAAAAATCTTAATCTTTAGTTCATTAAAATATTCTTGTGGGAATTGATTTCTCTTTAAGACTTTTAAAAAAACCTCTTTTGTAATTCAATAAAAAGGCATTATTCAGGTCTTTCTCTTATTTTATGATTTGTATTTCCCCCTTTATCTGCCTACAGACATGAACTTGATGAGTTTGAGGTTGACTTATACTTCTATCTTTCAGAGATCAATTTATTTATTTATTAGATTTGTATGCCACCCCTCTCCATAGACTCGGGGCGGCTAATAAAATCAATAAAATGAGAACCCAGATTATTGGATGTAAACTCAGAGAGGAGTCCTCAGAGAGGGACAGCATACAAATCCAATTAATAAAGTAAATAAATAAATAAATAAATAAATAAATAAATAAATAAATAAATAAAACTCTTGAAAGAATGCTGTAAAGCATATGGATTGGTAATAATAGTCTAATACTATTATGGCTATTAATTTTTGGTTCTATTCTTCAAAAATCTCTTTTAATACAAATAATAATGAAAACATCAGACACCTGCAATAAGAGCCAGGGCCTCCTGATCAATATGGCCAAAATTCAGTTCGGCCTTAGCCAAGTGTTCGGGGAAAAATGAGATATGCACCTCGGTGCTGTTGGTCAGCTTGTGGCTTAACACTGCACCAACTCTGTATGAGGATGCATCGCATGTAAGATCGAGGGGCAAATGAGGTGAGTATTGAGCTAAAACAGCAGTGGATGTCAGTACACTCTTAAGGGCCATAAAAGTGCCTGCCTCCCATGGGCCCAAACCCACCTGGCATTTTAATCAAGGAGGTGGTGGAGGGGTTCAGCCAAAGACGCTTTGTGGGGAATAAACACAGAGTAAAAATTGAGGAGGCCCAAGAAAGCCTGTAATTCTGCTCTAGACCGGGGTATGGGAGCATTCTGTATGGCAGCCATCTTCTCTGGAGTGGGGTGAATCCCGGCGGCATCAATAATAAAACCCAAGAACTCAACCTGTGGAACCCCAAACTTGCACTTATGAGCCTTAATTTTTAACCCTGCCTCCTTGAATTTGGACAATACCAACTTTTCCCTTGTAGGCATTCTGCCTCAGAGCAGGCGGAGACCAACACATCAGCAAAGCAGGGCACGGTCCCTGTCTCTCCATTAGCGCCTGAAAAATGCCAGGAGCTGTAGACACTCCAAATTGTAAGCGATGGCATCTGAAAAAAACCCTGTGCATTGTAATGGCTTGGACATCCACAGCTTGGGGATCCACAGGCAACTGCTGGTATGCCTGGGATAGCTCCAACTTTGTGAATATGGTGCCGTCACCCAGTGATATGCAACAGATATTGGACCACAGGAACTGGGTATGCATGATGTGCTAAAGCCCGGTGAATCGAACATTTATAGTCCCCACAAATGCAAATCCCGCCACCTGCCTTGATTGCAATGACAATTGGCATCTCCCAAGGGGCTTGATCAATAGTTTCCAGTACCCCTTGGGCTATTAGATGATCCAATTCAGCATCCATCTTTGGGTGAAGAATGAGGGGAACCCACCGGGGTTTGAAGTGGACAGGTGGGACAGACGGGTCTAGGCTACATGTGATGGGGGAGCCCTTGTAGCAACCCAATTTACCATAAAACACTTCAGGAAACTGGTTAGCCAGTTGTGAAAATGATCTGCCTTCCCCCACCATGTTAATGCCGGTAACAGAAAGGCCCAGAGAAGTAAACCAGTCCAACCCAAGTAAACTTGTAAAAGGCCCATCAAGCACAATAAGGGGCAAGCTACCAGAAAATGCCTTATAACGAACTGGAAAATGCCCCTGATCAATGACCGGGATCACGGTCCCTTGATAGTCACAAAGGTTCATAGGGCAGATGAGTAGGTCATGCTTAGACAAGTGAGGAAAACAACGCTTCACTGTGCTCCATGAGACCAGCGAATAAGCTGACCCGGTGTCCACCTGCATCATGCAGGAAGCGGAGCCCAAGAAGATGGCAAGTTCAATCTTCTCTGAAGGCAAGGTCGAAGTCTGGCGGATGACAGTGGCAGTGGGCTTGTTGGTCCAGAAAATGGCATTGCAATCAAAACGATGAGGAACAATGTCACAGGGCAGCCAATGAGAAGACGATGAGGCTCGGTCACATGACAAAAACAAAGAGGATGATGTGGATGACGAAGGAGGTTGATGACAAAATCTGCATACCCGAGCAAGGTGGCCTCGGTTTCCACAATGATGACAAATTGCGTTTTTAAATGGGCAATGGTCACTGCCGCAGCCACGGCATTGAGTAGGAGGAAGACGAGGCCAATCCCCAGGTGGCTCCCTAGTAAGGGCTGTGGAGAGGTGACAGACCTCTTCTTCCAGAGTGAGAGCCCGTTCCAAATTCTGGGGAAGGCGGGAAATTTCAGGGCTGGAACATGATGACATGACATTGACAGGAGAGTCCATGGCCACCAAGGACTGGGCGGATAATTTGAATGCCCGGGCCTCAGTTAAAGCTGACTTAAACATGAGCTTTTTTATAGCTAGTAAACGGCGCTTGAGGCAGCCATCCCACACCCTGAAAACTAGATGATCTAGGAGGTAATTCTCCAAGTTTTCAAACTCACAATAAAGGGCCATGCGGCGCATTGGCGCCACAAATTCATTTATCGTCTCCCCCTCATTCTGGCCACGATGGAAAAACATATAGTGGCGAGCACAGTGGGAGGGGGGGTGGGGCGTAATGATCCTGAAGGGTTGACAAGAACTCTGGCCAAGGGACATCGTGGATGGAGGTGGGAGCAAAAATGGCCTGAGCAGTTTCAAACATTTCAGTCCCACAGAACCACAGGAAATAAGATTGCTTGCGGTCCCCTGAGATCTCTGTATACCCATTCAATATCAAGAAACAATCGAAGTGGGCAACATATGAATCCCAGGTTTCTCCTTACGAGTTGAAAGGGGGAAAAGTCAATTGTGTGGACAACTTGACTTACGAGGAATTCTCTCTCAGGGAGGAGAGGAGAGGAAAAGAAAGGCATTGCGTGGGGAAGTCCAGACCTTCATCACCAGTAATAAGTCAGAAGAACACCCACGAAGACAGGTAACATCAAGAACAGGTTTATTGAGACCGGGCAGCAAAACTGAGCCAAAACTCACTTGACAGGTTATTTATACTAACAACTTGCTGACAGAACAACCAATCATGTAACAATAACATGCCCGTCAAAACTAGGCTTCCCAACAAAAACCAATGGCTTAAGGGGAGAGGTTTTACCCAATCAGATCCTAGGAGGATACATAACAATCCACATCATGGTTGTTGCAGAAGTGCTTTTAAGAAGGCAAATGGATGTTATTTGTTTTTTCTTTGAACACATTTCACAAATTGAATGAGAAATCGGATGAGAAGCAAAATGTCTTCAAGAAAAATGCAAAGAAAGTCCAGTTAATCCGCTGATGAAATAAGTAGGATGTCGCTATTTTCTCTTTCTATAGTTTCTTTCTCAATCTGAGTAGTATAGTTTCTTTCTCAATCTGAGTCTCAATCCTGGGTGAGTGTAAGAGGTGGAAGGCAATCGGCGTCTCAGTTGTTTTTTCCTACAGCCGCCATTCCCGACTCCCAGCTGATCAGCCTGTCAGCCCTCGGTGCCCTCAACACCTCTCTCACCTATCCTGCAACACAACTCACATTTCTTCCGCAGATGGTAGATAGCAGGAGATAGCAGGGATTAGGTATTGAATATCAAAGGGATGACTCTCATAAAAGATAGTTCTCGCGGCAATTAGGCAGATGGCTCAGGCTGTAATTAAGCAAACTACCACTCTATAATGCCCTAGTCAGATCACACCTAGAGTAATGCATTCAATTTTGGTCACCCCACTACAAAAAGGACATTGAAACTCTAGAGAAAATAGAAAAGAGAAACCAGAATGATAAGGGGACTGGAAACCAAGACATACAAAGAGAGGTTGCTGGAACTGGGCATGAATAGTCTACCAAAAAGGAGGGCCAGAAGGGACAGGATAGCAGTGTACAGATATTGGAGGGATTGCCACAAAGAGGAGAGGGACACACTATTTTCCAGGGCAGAAGAGGGCCAGATCCTGAGCAACAGATAGAAACTGACCAAGGAGAGATTCAACCTGGAAATAAGGAAGAATTTTATGATGGTGAGAGCGATCAAGCAGTGGAACGGCCTGCCAGTGGAGGTTGCAAGTGCCAACACATTTAAAAGGAAATTGGATTGCCATCTGGCTGGGGTGGTGTAGGTTTTCCTTCTTGTGCAGGGGTTGGACCCAATGACCTGCAGTGTCTCTTTCAACATAAATAAGTAAGTAAGTAAGTAAGTAAGTAAGTAAGTAAGTAAGTAAGTAAGTAAGTAAGTAAGTGGATGGATGGATGGATGGATGGATGGATGGATGGATGGATGGATGGATGGATGGATGAATGAATGAACTACAGTGGTACCTCAAGATACGAACCCCTCGTCTTACGAACAACTCGAGATACGAACCCGGGGTTCAGAAAAAAATTGCCTCTTCTTACAAACTTTTTTTGTGTGCATATTATAATGATCTGGCCCAATCACATTGCAGTTTACACCCAATGACTCAGCATGAGCATGCTTTACATTCTACATTACCTTATATGGTAATACATTTCAACTTTTACCTTATATGGTCCTTCAATGAAATATCACTAATTCCTAACAAATTCACCATGCTTTTGCCAGATTCTCCTCTTTGAGAAATTTATTTTTGAATATATACTTGATTTGAAATATTTTTCGTCTTTCTTTGTTTCCAAGATATAAATTTATTTCTGCATTGTTTTTCATTGTATTGTATATGTATTTCCTGGTTTTAATGTGTCTGAGGACTTTTAATAATTCTAAAAAAAAAAAAGTGAAATTGTGCTTGATATATATTTTTTTTCAAAATTTCTAAAATTGAACCATCTATCAGTTATAGCACAAACAATATGGTCTATGGGGACTGAGGAAAACAAATGCAAAATGTATGGTCCTTTCCTTTTCCTTGATACAGGATGAATAATGAAAAAGCCAAATTTTCAACATGCTGATGAATGCATGTATTTTATTTTTTTGACTGAATGTGATCCTCTTTGTACTCTCAGGATGATTGCCTGAGCCTTTTCAAATTTCCAAATGCTCAGAAGTAGGAAGCTCTAAATAACATAGAAATCCCAGGGAGAAATCTCCTTTCAGGTGTATAATTGGGTTGTATCAGTAAACCAGATAATCAATATCAAATCTCCTAGGATTAATTAATGACACATTGATAGAAACATGTCTATATTATAGAGCAAAAACTCCAACATGCCCAGAGAACAGCTCCTTCACAAGTTGTTTAGAGAAAAATCAATACTGAATCTTTGGACAATCAATCATTGATATAATGGTGGGAAATTGCAGTGTCAAAGCAATTATGTAATGGAGAAGAATGATTTTGTGGCAGTCTTTTCCATTATAGCTTGAATGGTTTATCTGATCACATTAATTTATAATATGTTTTCTCAGTTTTGTGGTTTATAAACTTTTACCACGTGTGTGTCCTGAAATTCTGTTAAAATATAACATATGTTCATGCAACGTGTAAAACCATCCCAGGGAAAATTATTCCAAATGGATATATGATATATGAATACAGTGATCCCCCGTTTATTGCGTCCCCAACCATTGCGAACAGGGTACTTCGCTATTTTTCAACCCGGAAGTCAAAATACCATCTACGCATGCGTGTATGGGCACGCATGCGTAGATGGCAACCGGGAGATCAGCTGCTGGGCGGCTTCCCTGAGTCTTCCCCCTCTTGCTGGCGTCAGCGAGGAGTTTCCCCACCGCCCACGCAAACTCCTCGCTGCCGCCCGCCCTTCGCCCGCCCACGCCGTTCATTCTCGCCGCTTTTGAGCTGAGTCCGGGAGCGAATTCGCTCCCGGACTCAGCTCAAAACCGCCGATAGCAAGCGGCAAGGAACGGCTTGTCTCAGCGCTTTCGAGCTGAGTCCGGTCAGCTCGAAAGCGCCGAGACAAGCCGTTCCTTGCCGCTTGCTATCGGCGGTTTTGAGCTGAGTCCGGAAGCGAATTCGCTTCCGGACTCAGCTCAAAACCGCCGATAGCAAGCGGCAAGGAACGGCTTGTCTCGGCGCTTTCGAGCTGAGTCCGGTCAGCTCGAAAGCGCCGAGACAAGCCGTTCCTTGCCGCTTGCTATCGGCGGTTTTGAGCTGAGTCCGGAAGCGAATTCGCTTCCGGACTCAGCTCAAAACCGCCGATAGCAAGCGGCAAGGAACAGCTTGTCTCGGCGCTTTCGAGCTGAGTCCGGGAGCGAATTCGCTCCCGGACTCAGCTCGAAAGCGCCGAGAGCCAGCGCCCCCCGGACTCCCAACCCGGGTTTGGGGGGCTGCTAGGAAGCCCTCCATGCCGGCGGCAAACAGCCGCCCCGCCCCCAATCTTCGGCTCCTCGCTAGCGCTGTGGGAGTAAAAACACCATCTGCACATGCGCAGATGGTGTTTTTACTTCCGCAGCGCTACTTCGCGAAAACCCGCTCGTTGCGGGGGGTCCTGGAACGGAACCCTCGCAACGAGCGGGGGTCTACTGTATATGATATTTTTTGTTGGAGAAGATAACTTTCTGGATGCTTGAAAAGATACTTCCATGTGCCACAGGTGATTTTATATATAATTTACTATGCAGTTTCAACACCTGTAAAATTTAATTTAGGAATGGCTGAAGAAAAACATTTGTGTTGTTATATAGCAAAGTATAAGTTTATCTTTTTCTTTCCTGTCTGGAGTTTTATTATTGATAAAAGAATTATAAAATAGTGTCGTTATATAATGCAGATTTTTCCAGCACTATAGTTGAAAAAATAATAGAGTTCTGTAATATTTTTTTATGCTTTTGTTTACTGTTTAGGTGAATTCCTCTTATAAAATTTTATTCAAATATGTGACAAATTATATATTAAAGTTTAGTGTTAAATATTATTTGTGGTAAATACAAGATAATTTGATTAATAATATATTATATACCCTCATTATGTTTTACAGTCTTCCCTCCCCCGTCCCAAATAAACATAATTACAGTGTGTTTAATGTTCCACATATATTTTGCAATGTATTTGGTATTTTATTAAGATCAGTCATCTTTCCTTTGGTACTTTTCTTGGTTAATTATGCTATCTCTCTTTTTTTTAAATTCCAAGATCAAATTACTACAAAAATTAGAAAGGCTGTATGGAGACAAATACTATATACCTATAACCAGAATCATTTTAGACATACTGTATGTATCACAACAAATACTCTAGAAAAATACTCTAGGAAAAAACATTTAAAGAAAGGGATCTAAATGTTATATAATTATTTATTTCAAATTGATCACATTTTAGAATTTCAGGGAGGTATTTGGGACAGCAAAGAAAAATTAATAATAAATAATAATAATAATAATAATAATAATAATAATAATAATAATTTATTAGATTTGTATGCCGCCCCTCTCTGAAGAGGGATTAAATTATATTGCTCTCCATCATAGCCGTGAGATAAAAAGTATGATTTTGCTACTTGTAGTATACAACCTCAGTTAATGTGTTATTTGAATGAAATAATAATTAATAACAGCTCATCAAATTCACAAAGTACATTTAACAAAAATTTTAAAAATCATAAGAAAATTTAGCATAACTCCCTTTGACTATGACTGCTTTTTGACACATATTCTAGATTTGATTGACATTTGATAAATGGAAGAAATTCTGCTGATTGGAAATGGAAACAAGACGAGTGTCACAGAGTTTATCCTTCTGGGTTTTGGCAATTCCCCTCAGCTACAGCCTTTCCTTTTTACATTCTTCTTGGTGATTTATCTGATTACAATAACTGGAAACATCTTCATCTTTCTGCTTGTTCTGGTTGATCAGCAACTTCATACCCCAATGTACTTCTTCCTGGCAAATTTGTCTTTCCTGGACACTTGCTATAGCTGTATCTTGCTGCCTAGAATGTTGGTCAGCTTGTTGACTGGTGAAAGAACCATTGCTGTTCATGGATGCCTAGTGCAATATCATTTTGTGTGTCTTTGTGGAACTACAGAAACATACATTTTGGCTGCAATGTCTTATGACTGTTTTTTGGCAATTTGTAGACCTTTACGGTATGCTTCCATTATGAATAAGAAGCTTTGTTTCCAGCTTATGGCTGGAGCATGGATAAATAGTTTGATATTTGTCATAATTCTGGTGAGTTTTACCACTCAGTTATTCTTCTGCGGACCTAATATCATAGATGATTATTTTTGTGACTTTCGTCCATTGCAGAAATTATCATGTACTGACACAAGTCTCATTGAATTAATTGCTTTTTGTGAAGCTGTTATTTTCATAATTGTTCCATTTCTGTTGACCATTGCTTCTTACATATGCATCATTGGCACAATCCTCAAAATCAAATCCACCACTGGAAGGCAAAAGGCCTTTTCAACCTGCTCATCTCATCTCTTGGTGGTTTCCCTCTTTTATAGCACATTAATAATTGTCTATGTATTGCCAGACACTCTCTCTCTCAGACCCTTGAATAAAATATTTTCCATTTTCTATACAGTTATGACATCCTTGTTCAATCCCCTTATCTATACTTTGAGAAACAAAGAAGTTCACAAAGCTTTAAAAAGGCTTTTAAATAAAATATTAATGTATCACATGAATCATCTAAAATTTTCAACATCTCTTAAATTCATTAGTTTGCCAAAATGTAATTGTAGGTTTTAAAATCTGTTATAAGTAAGTGGAAACTAGTTAAAAGTTACTGTATTTTTTCACCAGGATATAGACATTTCTTTTCAGACTCTTATCCTTAAGATATTATTTATATCTCTATTATGATAATATATGATATCATACTATGATTTATTATATCACATATTTTTATTTAAGTGTATTCCATCATTTAGATTTTTCAGAATTTTTTTGTACATATTTATTAGATAAAGGAATTTGCATTGAGGGCTTGGGACTTTATTTATTTTGTCTTTAGGTCATCCTTTACTGATGCAAACTTGTCTCCATTCTATCACTCTGTTCTGTTAATTTCTGAAAATGAGGCTGACCATTGAGTCTTGACACTATTTTCCTGAAAAAAAGGAGAGACTCTGTCAAATTTTCTTCTAATCAGAATTTATAGTGTGATTTTGTAGTTGGTATTGCTTATCTAAAACAAGCAAACAAACAAAAATCTTCATTAACATTTCAAAACTGAAATTTGAATATTGCTCTCCCAGTAAATTTAATTCAGCCAGATATTAAGAAGATGCATTATGATCTCAAATTAGTAGACTGGTTTTGTGTGAGTGCACATTTTGCAACATAGAGGTCAAAATACCTCCCAATAGCTTTTTGGAAGCTGTTGGTAATTGAAATGTGTGGCTATTGTATAAGAATTATCATTATAAATTTGGTGATATTCTAGGATGCTTAACATAGAACCAAAGAGGGGAGAGAAATTGCAGCAGAGGCGGAGTAACAACATGGACACAGAGAGCTGGGTTTAAAATGGGTCATTTTTATTAATTAAACTTGCATAATTTATTCATTAAATTAGCATAAATTTAACTAAACCCTAACAAGGACCCGCAGGGTCAAACAATTACTTCCGGGGCGGAAAATGACATCAGAAAAACTTACGGGGCAACTTATGGGAGTAGCTCCATGCTGATCCAGGTGAAGGGCCCCGCCCTCACCTGGATCCCAGCCATGCACCTGCATGTGGGAGGTCTCACAGTCTAACCCCTGCAAGGGGATAAAGATGGGCAGGACCCAAAGACGGGTTCCCCCCAATTGGTCAGATCGAGCTAAAGGCACCATGACCTTTGGAGAGAACCTGTCAATCATCCCCAAAGATGCCCAACGGAGAACACGCAGTTGCTAAACACCATCCAATTTTCCGCCCCTAACCTGCCTACCCAAATGACCAAAGGTAAGCCAATTAGACTAATGAAGGTGGCGAAGCACCCCCTAACCCTCATCCGTCACCACAGTGTGGAATAGGCAAAAAAACGGCACAGAAAATGCTGGGACCGCCAAACATTCCTATTTGGCCCCCTAAGGGCGACCCACAGTGGCACACTGAAAGATAGGGAGGGCGGGCGGGTGTTCGCTGCTCGTCATCAGGGACAAAAAGGAGGCCTCGAGCCTGCACAGCCTCTTATATAGGGCTGGCAGGCCCCACCCCCAATGACGTCATTGGCCAAGGCCGATGACCAGAAAATGGCTGGGATCTCACGAAATCTCGCGAGATCCTGGCTCACAAGATGGCAGCTGCGCCGAGGGCCGTGTCTCCCTGGCCCTGCGGCAAATCTGGGCTGGGGTTGACTCACCGGCCGTGCAATATATGAATTGGATGATACCTGTCCTTGGGAGATGGAGGAAGAGCTGCAGTGAGGGCAATGGTCAAATAGTGGGCATGACAAATTATCTCACAAGAGACTCTTCCCAGTTTCTTGGGCTATAAAGATGATAGTGGAGAAATGTAATTTCAGATTTACAAGGGCTTTAAAAAAATAATCTTAAAATACAACTCATAATTCTATGTGTGCTTCCTAGATGGACTACCTTAAAACACTGGCAAAATTTGACATTTCTTTGGCACATGCTATAACTCATTGTTATTATATATCTGAAAACATTATATATCTGACAACGCACCAGCAGACTCTCAAGAATCGTTACCTGAGAAAAGTTTAAGTTACTTTTCAAAGTAATAAGATGTGTACAAGACAGAAGTCTTAAGGGAAATTTATTAATGAAAAAAAATCCCTTTTGGATTTAGGGGACTGGTTGCATTTTATAATTTTACAGAAAACTAGAAGATTAATTTCAAATTCCCCAGCGAATTCATTTGACGTTCTAAGGATGCTTTTTAAAATAGTGGTTACCAAGTGCTATTTTTCAAATGCTGCCATTTAATGATATAGCACTAGTTAGGAGTTAGGATATCTGTGGAACTTACATTAATTCAAGGCAAGTAGGTTCTAATCTCAGACACTTCAAGACTTATTTTTTAATAATTAGAAGACATGAAATTAATTCATGTGTTTGTTAGTATCTTTTTTAACATCATCATTGTTGAAAACAAATGCAAAAACCTGAGTCTCTAAGGTTGCTATAATTTGTTGCAGTTGTTGATGGGACTTACATTAACATTCATTGTTGGTTTGTTTTTTGTAATTCTCAGTTTTCAGGCCTTTTTATATTCAGAAAAAAATATAGATGTACTCTGAAGTAGAAGAACCTTCTGAGGTTAATTATTGGAATAATACCACCAATTGCTAAGAATTTCAAAGCAATTCATTGTAGATGATATCTTTGATTTCACTCACATTTCAGGCTACTTTTGGAAGTGTGAATTAACGGATCCCGTGGAAATCTCTGACTCATGATTTTCTGATTGTACTATACTTTTGAATGTGATGCAGTCAACTAAACAAATGCTGGCTTCAGAGAAATGGAACCAATCGGACATTGTAGAATTCATCCTGTTGGGTTTGGGAAATTCTGTTCAGCTGCAATTTCTGCTTTTCTTGTTATTCCTGTTGATTTACCTTGTGACAATAACTGGAAACCTCCTCATTATTGTGCTAGTTGTGGCTGATCCATGTCTTCATACTCCTATGTACTTTTTTCTCGGAAATTTGTCCTGTCTGGAGACATGCTATACATCAAGTATATTGCCAAAAATGTTGACTAGTTTGCTAACAGGAAAGGCAACTATTACTGTGAGTCAATGTTTAGCGCAATGGTATTTCTTTGGCTCTTTCGCAACTATGGAAACATATCTTCTTGCAGCAATGTCTTATGACCGCTATTTGGCTATATGTAGACCTTTCCTTTATGGTTTGATTATGAGTAGGAAGCTATGTGTTTATCTTATAGCTGGGTCTTGGCTAAATGGATTAATAACTAATGGTATCACTTTGCTCCTCCTTGGTCAGTTATCCTTTTGTGGCCAAAAGGTCATTGACCATTACTTTTGTGACTTAACTCCACTAGAAAAACTATCGTGTACTGATACAAGTTTTCTTGAACTCATTGTCTCTATTCTTTCTTTCATTAATGCTGTCATTCCATTTATGCTGACATTCACATCTTACATATGTATCATCATTGCGATCATAAAAATCAAATCCAGCACTGGAAGACAGAAGGCTTTCTCAAACTGCTCATCTCATCTCATGGTGGTTTGTCTTTTTTTTGGCACCATTATCATTGTCTACATGTTTCCAGATACCCCTACTCTAAGACACCTCAATAAATTTTTCTCCATATTTTATACAATTTTGACTCCATTGGTCAATCCCATCATTTATACTTTAAGAAATAAAGATGTCCACAAAGCTTTAGGAACAGTTCAAAAGAAATTGAGAATTTTTGGACGAAATTATTTCTTTTGTTAATAGACACAACACCTGTAAAAGAGTTGTTAAATGAGAGACATACAGTTTTTGTAATTATTGCCATATAATTTTGTTTTTTTTCTATAGAACATAGGGGTGGGTTGGGAAGCAACATTATTGGAGTGGATGAATTAATTTTGCAAAATTAGTTTTGCAAGGTTTGAAGGGCCTTATAATATAACCATTAAGCTTAATACTGTAAGTTTGCCATAAGTACGAAGAACAGAGAGCAGAAAATTAGCTATTTGGGCTTACAGGTTCTGATTCCTTTTCTTTATCTGAATTCTTTCTTAAGGAAAATACATTAAATTTATTTCTGATTCTGTTGTGATATTTGTTTTTTGTAGGAAGAATTAGTCCAGAAAATAACAGTTAAAGTATTGCATATTTTATTGTATAAAAATATGAATACAATTATCCCTTTATTGTTGTTTTCAATTCCAACACATCTGATCTCTCTCTCCCTGTCTCTCTATGTCTATGTCTCTATCTCTGTCTCTGTCTCTCTGTCTCTCTCCTCCCCCCTCTCTGTCTAATGCAAACAGGAAGAATACCTAAATTAGTATTTAGTAAGATAGTTTCTCAAAGTCTGTAAATCTGGAAAAAAGAAATGAGGGACGTAGAACTGAAGAGGAGAAAATAAAATAGCAGCTGACTGTAGAATAGAGAAGCGCTTGCAATCTATAATCTGACTTCCTGATTTTTCTATTTCTTTAGCTATAAGTAATCAGTGGAATCGCATTGATGTTGTTATAAAATATCATTACTATTCAAAAATTACTTTGGGAAGCTGTAATTTTAGCAATAGCATTTAGACTTATATATCGCTTCATAGTGCTTTTACAGCCCTCTCTAAGTAGTTTACAGAATCAGTGTATTGTCTTCAACAATCTGGGTCCACATTTTACCCACCTTGGAAGGAAGGAAGTCAACCATGAGCGGGTGGTGAGGTATGAACTGCTGAACTACAGCTAACAGTTAGCTGAAGTAGTCTGCACTGCTGTACTCTAACCACTGTGTCATCCCGGCTTGTGTTGTTCTTGATCTTGAAATTAATATCCCGCTCTTATCTTTCAGTCATACTAGGTTTTTTCCCTGAACTATGGCAGATCATTGATGTGATCATACCTCACACAATTATACTTTTATGTAGTTATGCAGATGTATGTCTTAGATTGAATGTTCCCATCATGATTACTAGAGTTATTTACTGCAAAGACGTTACATTCTACTTCAGCCTAGCTTCCCTCTAGTTCAGTTCAGCCAGCCCTTAGGCATTTGTATATCCAAAGTAGCTCCCAACACTCTTTGAATGGGTTTACTGTTTTTTCCCCAATGTATCTATAATATGGGTTGCCTTAGAGTTTTCACTGAAAATATTTATATTGTTAAACATTTTAGTAATCTACTTTATGATTTGTTGTAAAGGAACTTCTAATATTATATAAGTCTACTGATAATTTGTAATAGAAATTTAAAATAAAATGGGAGTTAATAGAAATTTGAAATTTAAAATATATTTTAATAAACATAATAAAATATTCTGATAATAATGTTGTTTCTAATTTTTCTGTTAATGTATGCTTATTATGTTTTATTGTAATATCATTTATTAGATATTTTCTTAGCAGAATATATATTTTAGTTATCATTGATTGTATACATTTGGAAATTACTTTACTATATTGGTAATCCATATGTCTGGCAGAGTACATTTCACAAGGTGATAAGTGAGAATGGGGCATATTTACTTGTAGTGATAAGTCTACATATATCACCACTAGATTAGACATTGCTTACCTATGACCTCTACAAGCCAAACAACTTGAATGTATATATTCATTCATTAATTCATATTTTCATGTATTTTAATAAGAACAAATTTATTTTGAGCCATGTCGATTCAGTGGTTAGACTGCAATATTGCAGGCTATTCTGCTGACTGCTGGATACCTGCAATATGGCAGCTCAAATCGCACCAGGCTCAAGGCTGTCTCAGCCCTCCACCCTTCCAAGCTGGGTAAAATGAGGACCCAGATTGTTTGGGGCAAAATGCTGACTCTGTAAACTATTTAGAGAGGGTTGTAAAGCACTATAAAGTGGTATATCAGTCTAAGTTCTATTGCTATTAAGCTAGTGGATTTTAGTGGAAATTTAAAATGCAAAAATAAATGTCAATGATATACTTTAATAAATATAATAAAATTGTTCTGATAATAGTATTGTCTTCTGGCTGACAATTATAATTGATGCTTATTGTCTACCTGGTATAACATTGTTTATTTCATACTTTCTCAAAAGAATGATAAAGACTTTAATAGTAACTGCTTTTGAATGTTTAAGCGTACTTTATCATATTGGTAATTAATACTCACAGCAAAGGGCCGATCTTATGACAAGTTTGGTCCAATCAGTGCACATTTATACATTATTAGACCCATAGACTACATGTCATGTAGAGATAAGCCACAGATTATCAAAAGTCTTCTGTTATACTTAAGTAATTGTCTATATAGTGCCATTCATTTTGTTTTCAGGGAAGGAATGGAAGATACCCAGTGGTTGCCAGTGCTGGTTCAGATTGGTTTGACTGAACCGGTGGCAGAAATTTGTCCCAGCTCACTGAACCAGCAGCGATGGATAGCTGGCCATACCCCCAAACCAGTTCTTGTGTTGCCACTCCTCAAAAGAGGCTGTAACACAACCCTCTGTGCATGTATAAAGGCTTCTGTAATTTCCTCAATGTGATGTAGAGTTGTGTGCTTGCACAAACATGCACTTGCAATGCGATGCGAACCAAGAGGGAAGATAAGTGGAACCCATCCTTGAAAATAACAGAATAACAGAGTTGGGGCTTTGATTGTCTTCTAGTCCAGCCCCCTGCTCAGACATTTCAAACACTTGGTTGTCCAATCTCTTAAAAACTTCCAGTGTTGGATCACCCACAACTTCTGGAGACAAGTTGTTCCACTGATTAATTGTTCTATCAGGAATTTTTTTCTCAGTTCTAGGTTACTTATGTCCTTGCTTATTTTCCATCTGTTACTTCTTGTCCTATCTTTAGGTGCTTTAGAGAATAAATTGACTTTCTGCTTCTTTTTGGCAGTCATTTAGATATTGAAACACCACTGTCTCCCTTTGTTATGTATTGAGATTTGAATAGTGTGAGACTGGTTACTCCAAGGTCCGCTCTGAAAAGCAGGAAAACCAAGACTGTTGATTGGTTGAACCAACCAGCAGCCCTCTATTTAAAGAGAGAGCTTCCCAGCTGGTTGCTTTGCTGGATCTATGATTTCTGCAATAAAGTGCTGTTAGTTACTCCTTGTCTCCGAGTCTCTTCAGTAGCAGAACTTAACATTGGTGATGAAGGTGGGATATTGAAAGACCTTTTCATTTGGTGCTGAAGATCCAGCCTAGTACAAATTCAAATAACATAGCACACTATGTCAACCTTCCACCCACCAACTCTATTTGATCTGGCCAAAGAAAACTTGGGGTCCTACATGATTTGATTCAGATGCAAACAACTTACAAGGTCTAACCCACTTTCCCTAATAGGAAGTGAGCCTTGTTCCATTGCAGCCACGAGGTCTTTGACATAGATAGGAAGTACTGTTTCATTCCTGACAGGAGGTGCTGACTCATTCATGCCAGAAAATGAAGATAGCTCTGGTTGTACTGACCCTGACCCCTCATCACTTTCACTGTCACTCTCAGGTGCTAAGAATACAGGATGCCTGCCTCCACCCTCCACAGTCTCTGCATCCTCTGAGTCCATGATTATTTATGCAGGACACAAGCGAACCACTACAATCCTCCTCCTAACCCTATGCAGATTAGTCAATGCAATGCAATTATAATTTTCCAATTGCTACTTATAGTTGTAAAACCTGGATTGGGAAAAAGGCAGATAGGAGAAGGAAGGACACTTTTGAATTATGGTACTAGAGATAAGTATCTCATAGATTACAAAAACCACAAAGTCTTAGCTTTATCAAAAATATTACTTGAAGCTAGTGATTACTCGCCAAAACCCTCATACTTTAGCCATGTCATGAAAGTTGACTCATTCAAAAGATCAATCATGCTGGGAGTGATCAGCAGAAACAGAAGGGATTGTCCAATTACTCATTGGCTGAACACTATAAAGGATGATACCAGGATGAATATGACAGATTTGAAGGGGGTGCTGTGAGACAGAGAGATATGGAGTTTGTCCACAGAGTGGCTGAAGGTCGGACACAGCTGAATGGCCTACAATGATAGTATAATTTACCCTTATCATTAAATTCCCAAACAGATTTCTTCCAGAACTCAATACAAACAAATAAAGCTTTCATGAAATGCATAAAGTCAATCCAGGGCACATGAATTCAAAGCCTAGGAACACTTTTTTCCCCCTTTTGAGCTGATTTTATGAAAATATATAGGATCATCAATGGAATTAAAGAATGATCATTTCAATGTGAAAATGATTTAAGTGTAACGTGAGATCCAAAAGGGAAGTAAATCTTATGAAATTCAAACTGTATCTGCAAATACTACAGACCACTTGTGCATAACATTATACAATACAAAATACATTTATTGTAAACATTTTTGATTATTTTCCAAAATAATAAGCTCTAAGCAAAACAGAAATCCCATGGATAATTAATTAGCACAAGAAACATGTTTGGGTTTAAGGAAACTGTTATATTTAAAACTTCTTCTGTAAACCAGAAGATCAACACCCAGTCTCTCTCAGCACTTATTTAAATGCTTGGGAAAAGTTCCAGTGTGTATTGAATGCTGGGTTTTCTGCAATAGTTTAGAGATATAGCAATAATAAGGATTATGACTGCTATGATGTTAATATTCACTTGAGGTAGATAAGTTCCATCCTCAGACACTCGAGGACTATTTTTGAAATTAGAATGTGAAAATATCAAGTGGGCTTATATGATTCATTAAATAATCATATGATTTGTATTGTTTGGTTTATTGTTGTGCATGAATTCAGTCCATTTTCATTTATACTACCTTAATCTCCAAAAATGGAATGAATATATATGATAAAAAACAAGCTTTCCTGGATCCCTATATATATATATATATTGAGATGATATTGAAAACTGGTGTTTTATGTGAATTTAACGATATGGACAAATACTGTTTGCATAAAACCTATGGTTAGGCTAGTGCTTTTCATGTTGCACTAGATTCACTAAGAAGCTCAATTCAAAAGCTGTGTTATAGATCAAAGAGAGTGGGGGAGGGAGGGAGGGAGGGAGAGAGGGAGGAAGAGAGGAAGGAAGAAAGAAAGAAAGAAAGAAAGAAAAGAGAGAGAGAGAGAGAGAGAGAGAGAGAAAAGTATTGACAGAACCCTGTGCCCAAGACATTTAGGTCATTTAATCAACCATTGTGATATTTTATTAAAAATCTAGTAACATTTGAGTACATTTTTTTTAAAAAAATCCTTGTTACGTAATTGGAGCTAAAGTACTTTCTCCTGTTATCACCATTGTCACTATCCATTGCATATGAAGTTCTATTTTATCTTGGAAGAATTTGTGGATGTTATATCATCACAACTAACTCACTGTTAAAATATTTCTTGTAATGTTAATTTTTTTCAGGCCTTTTTAAGACTCACAGGAGAAAATGATGAATAAAGAATACCTTCTAAGGTCAGTCAGTTTTATGATTTCATTTATTACCTAATATTTAAAAAAGGTGGCTGAGAAGATATCATTATTCACTTAGGATGATATTCTGATTTAAATTGCAACCTACATTTTGAAGTAGAATTAACATTATAAATACCTAGCTAAAAAATTAAATTCATGATTTTCTGTTTATATTCCACTTCTGCATTAAATTGGGTAAACTGAAATAATGCTGGGTGTAAAGAAATAATGTAGTCTTTGCAGAATTCATCCTCTTAGGTTTGCGGAAATCTGCCGAACTGCAGCTTCTGAGTTTCTTCCTCTTCAAAGTGATTTGTCTTGTGACAATATTTGGGAATCTTCTAAACATTGTGCTAATTGTGACTAACTCGTGTCTTCATATCTTATTCTTTTCATGTAGAATTTATTCTCCTTAAGAATCCTACCAAAATGTTAGCTAATTTTTTGAATGTAGAATGTAGACAAAACTATTTTTGAGATTCAGTATCTAGTCCAATATTGTTTCCTTGGCACTTCTTTAGATATAGGAACATGGCTTTAAAAGAAAAAGATCCTAGTAGTATATAGAATTACTTATTTCATCTTGAGCAGCATTTATAAATCTATGGAGAAGATAGGAGATGTATTTGGGAGTGGAAAATAAATGGAAATGATTGTTCCTACAACATGTTCTGCATTATTTGCATATTCTGTCTCCTATTTTTCCAAAACAGATACGAGGGGACAGGGTAATTTTGTATCAGCAATATTTCAAGGTAGCTAAAGTCCTGCATGAAATAGGGATACATAAAAGCTAACAATCTTTACAAGATACTACTAAAATTTTATGAAACTAATAAGAAAATAACATTTATCATTTATGTTGTTATCTGCTTCTTGTTATATATTACAGATGTGTTTTATTGCTATACATAATAGATCTGATTGACATTTAATGCATGGAAAACATTTTGGATACAAAAAAAGAAAATCAGACAAGCATCACAGAATTTATCCTTCTGGGTTTTGGGAATCTCCAAGAACAGCAGCCTCTCCTTTTCTGCTTCTTCTTGATGATTTATCTGATAACAATAATTGGAAATATCCTCATCTTCCTGCTTGTTATGGCTGATCAGCTCCTTCATACTCCAATGTACTTTTTCCTGGCAAATTTATCTTTTCTGGATACCTGTTACAGCTCTACCTTGCTGCCAAAAATGTTGGCAAACTTTCTGAGTGCTGAGAAAACAATTACTGTGAATGGATGCCTAGCCCAATATCATTTATTTTGTCTTAGTGGAGCTACAGAAGCATACCTTTTGGCTGTAATGTCATATGATCGCTATTCAGCAATTTGTAGACCTCTGTTCTACCCTTATATTATGAATAAGAATTTTTGTTTACAACTTATTGCTGCAACTTGGATAAGTAGTATGATATTTAATGCTTTTCTTGTAGTTTTTGTGTCTCAGTTATCTTTTTGTGGACCAAATATTATAGACCATTATTTTTGTGATTTACATCCACTGATAAAAATGTCTTGTAGTGACACAGCTTTATTTGAACTCTTTACTTTTTGCATGACCATCATTTTCACAATTCCGCCATTTCTTTTGACCCTCACCTCTTACATTTGCATCATTGTCAGTATCATCAAAATAAATTCCACAATTGGAAGGCAAAAAGCTTTCTCAACCTGCTCCTCTCATCTCTTGGTAGTTTGCCTTTTCTATGGCACATCAGCCATTGTCTATACATTGCCAGATACTTCCTCCCTAAAACACCTCAACAAAATCATCTCTGTTTTTTATACTCTTGTAACTCCTTTGCTCAACCCACTTATCTATTCTTTAAGAAACAAAGACATCCACAAAGCCCTAGGACGACTTTTAAATAAAGTACTAATTTTGGCTTGAATCCCCAAAGTTGTAATTTATTTTCTGTTTGTTAGATAGACATATTTAAATATAAATGTAGTAGAACTCTGGTATTAATATTATCTCATTTGTTCAGCAACAGCACTTATATATAGTGCTTTATAGTCTAGATCCTTATTTTACCAGCCACAGAAGGATGGAAGGCTGAGTCAAGCTTGAGCCAGCAAGATTTGAACTCCTAGAGTGAGCAGCAAGTTAGCCCTGCAGTACTGCATTCTAACCACTGCACCACCATAGCTGCATTGCCTGAGGTTTCAAAGTGGTCATAATCCATACAAAGTTTAGCTGTTTTCCTTCATGCTTCTAAGCTTATTCTATCTTTGTTTGGTTAGATTTCAATAGTGTTCTTTTAAAGCATAGCACTTGCTTGAGGAGTGATTTATATAGAGTGATTGGTTGCTTAGCAACTATTTGATATTATATGGAGCTCCCCAAAATTACTACCTGATTTCAATGGCCCACTCATTGTTCAGGTGATTACATTTTGTGCAATTGGCAACTAGTTCACATTACATCCACTTGCAGCATACATATTATCAATGCTTTTAGCATTTTTTCCTAGTTCCCAACATTTACTTCTAGTTTTCAGGGTTAGGGGGGGAGGCCATTGCAGAAAATGGATTTATTGAACAATCACAGTATTCATTTAACAATCATAGCATTCACTTAATAATTGCATTGTTTACTGAAGAACCACTATAAAAAAGACATTAGGCATGGCTACCTGGTGAACCATTTAAGAACTGCCATGGTTTAGGATTACTATGTATTAGAAAATACACTTCTTTCTGTAATATCTTATCTTGAATATTTATGTGTGCTGTTTTAATATGTTTGACTTTCCCTGAATTTTTCATATAATTCTAAAAATAAATGATTCCTTAAAATTATCCTTAATAAAGCCTTGAAGGTTAAATTTACTATGATGCCAACTATTATCAATCTCTAATAAGCTATAAGTCTTGGAAAGATTTGAAAAAATTCTGTCAGCAATTTTTACTTTTTTATTTGTGTCAAAGCACCTTCAAATTATAACATTCAACACTGAGCGCAGGTAAAACATTAGGTTAAACAAATAGAATTGAACAGCCGGCTGATCTATCGCCTGGCCAAACGTGTCTGGGCCAGAAGAATGCGGCCCTGACACTTGCACCAGCTTTGCAATGGGTGAACTTGCATTGTGGAGTGAGATCACCCATTTCACCCTGCACCCGAGGCACTGGGCTTCTTGCCAGCTGGCAGTGGGCTGGGCGAGTCCTATAAATAGGGCTGTGCCTTGTGCCTTCTTCCTTTTGCTCCTGGCTTTCTGCAGAAGTGAACATGCATGTGTTTGTGACAAGGGAGTCCTCGTGGTGTGGGCCTATATCTAGGCCATGCACAGTTTGAGCTGGGGGGGGGGGGCAAAAGTGGTGCCATATTCTATAGCCTTTGTCCCAGCGATCACCTGGCCCCAGGGCGGGGGGAATAATAAGGGCCTGAAGGCCTTTTTGCCCATTGCCTTGGGCATGGGGAGAGTGTGGGAGCCTGGAGACCTCATCCCTATTTTTCTGTATATATTTGTATCATCTATTGGTTGGTTGGGCCTTGCTCCTTAGAGAGCAGTGGGGCCTAGTAGTTAGTTATAAACATAAATAAAAACATATAATAAAAGTATACATAAGTTGATTTACTTATCTTACTTTTAAGGTGGGGTGCATTTTGGTTTAGCATTATATTGGTTAGGTCCAGATTTCAAAACAAAACAAAACAACAACAAAAAACAAACAAAATACAGTAACACATAAAATAGAAAATGATACATTAAATTAAATTAAATAACTGAAAGTAAATAAAATACTTTAACAAAACATAAGTGAAGAAAGAGGGGGGGGGGTTGTGTGTGGCCTTGGCATAGTCCTGAGCTAACACCACTTCCTTGGTGTTTAGTAATACAATTCCAAAAGCAAACAGCAAGAAGGACATGGCTCCTAAGAAAAAAGTCCACTCGGGCAGTGGTCGAGCCTGCTACCCATCCAAGGAGGGTGGTTGTCCCTTTGGCTAGGGCTAGGCAGGCCGAGAGTGCCAGGCAGGCGGAGGGTGCCAGAATATAATGCCGGCCAAAAAGGATTGGCAGACATGAACCCAATATACCAGCATGTTCTTTATCCATGATTTTAGATCATTTCGATGTGATGGATGTGCGATGGCACTCGGTCTATGCGCAGGGGCCTGAACAATATTCGTCTGGCCCATCTTCAACAGCAGTAGGGCTTTCGGATAAACGCAGTCCCCGGCCAGGGCCCAGTACCATAAGTGCTGCTTCTACCAGGGCCATTGCATGGGAAATGTCACCTAATACATTGGGGAGTGTGCATCTCCCTACAAGTGAGTATTCTACACTTCACACTAGCTCACAATCACCAGTTTCTGTGTCCAGCCAGTCACGATGCCTGGGGGAGCAGGGTCACAGGATCTTCCCTCACAAGAGTCAGGGTCATCAGCCATGTGTACCCAGATTTGGGCAGCCACTGCCACAGCTAATTCAACAGCCTCAGGCATAGTGTCAGGGAGTCACGCTATCCTACCAGCTTTAGGAATAGCATCAGGGGGTCAGTCTATGACTGCAGGTATCACAGATCCCTTAGCAGCCATAAGGCCTGGGGCTATACCATGGGGCTTACCCACCACCCCATTGGGGTTTATCACCTTCAACCCTCCATTAAGCACAGGATATGGAGGGTTGAATATGTAGAGTTGTTTTCCCTCCTCAACAGGGAAGTACCGAAGAAGGATAAGGATGATGAGGTATGCACTGAGCACACCAAAAAAGTGAAGGTAGACAAATGTTTTAGATCCTGATTTTATGCCGATCTAAACTATTTATCGGTGGTTATTGAGAAGGAGCCGGCACGAGCCCCATCCATGATCAAGTTCATGGATAAGATAGCCTGGGCTCATTATGAGTTCAGAGGAAAAGCCTGGCTCCAATATGATGAGGCCTTTCACATGCAGGTAATGCTCGAAAGATCCCTTCCCTGGGATGTCACCATCCCTGATCTGTGGTTCCATGCTACACAACTCTCACAGGCTGCTGGTGGGGAGCACACATATAGTGGCCACTACATGCAGGCAAGAGCCTCTTCAACATCCACTCCCCATGCTGGAGTGGGGCAGGGGGTTTGATCGAGCCTTCCCTGAATTTAGCATGAAGGGAACTTGTTTCCATGTATTTTGTTTCCGCCACGCCTGCAGGAGTTGTGGGGACATGCATGCCATACACACGTGCTCCTGTGCTAAGGTGGCAAAAACTAACAAGGACAACTCTGCTTAACCAAAGCAACACCCTTTGCCTCAAGGAAAAGGGCCCCAATCCGATTAAACTGGACAGGTTGGAAGTCTTGCTTATGGACTACTGCCACCTTGAATGCGCGGCTGTGCTTCTTCGGGGTTTTAAGGAGGGCTCCTGGATCCCCTATTTGGGCCCCTGGAAAGCCTTCACCTCCAACAACCTGAAATCGGTCGTGGGACATGAAGACATAGTGAGGTGCAAGATTGAGAAGGAGGTGGAGGCTAGGATGTTGACCCTTTCTGTCACCACCTATTCCCACTCTCAGGATTTCCCACTTGGGTGTGGTCATATAATTCACCATTTGTCCTTCCCCTGGGTGAGTCAGTGAACGACTTCATCTCTGAGGCTGCCTGCTCGGTTCAGTACGCTTCTTTCGATTTGGCCATATCCATGGTCAGGGCATGCGGGATTGGGGCACCTATGGGCAAGTGCAACATTGAGTTGGCTTTCAGATTATTGCCCATCCACTCAGTTCGAGGGGGAATTCTATGTCGACCCGACATTGCCTATGGGCTGCTTCATGTCTTGCACACTTTTTGAGTGCTTTAGCTCCTTCCTTGAGTGGGCCCTCAGGAGGCAAATGGGTTCTAAGTCTGTCATTCACTACCTGGATGATTTCCTGGTGGTGAACCCTACCTGTTTGGGCCAGTGCCTCGCACTTATGTCGGCCTTTTGACATTTATGCGCTTATTTAGGGGTCCTTGTGGCCACTGAGAAGAGTGAGGGTCCATCCTCCAGGATTACTTTTCTAGCTATTGAACTCGATTCTACCAGCCAATCCTGCAGCCTGCCCAATGATAAATTGGCCAAGTTGTGAGCTAGGATTGTGGAAGCCTTGGATAGCCACAAGGTTACACTGAGGCAGTTTCAGAAGCCAGGGCTTCTGGCTTTGGAGTCGTCCTTGGTGACAAATGGTGTCATTCTCCCTGGCCACCTGAGTGGATGGTGACTGACATCTGAAGGGACCTCGCCTTCCTAGAATTTTTCCCCTCGTAGTAACTTTGGAGTAACTTTGGAGCTGTGGGGGAAGGAATTTAGGAATAAGACTGTGCACTTTTGGTGTGATAACCTGGCAGTTGTCTCCTTTTTGTCCTCAAAAAGTGAGCATGTTATGTGACTGGTCCACTACTTCGATCCCTGGCACTTAATGCCTTATTCTTGGACCACCATGTCCCCAGCTTGGAGAATGCCCTGGCTGATGTCCTGTTGGCCAGGTTCTAGATGCTGGCAACAGGAGTATAGAAATCACCAGAAGATATGCCCCAGTGGTTATGGACCCTGGGAGGGTGGATCAAGGCAAATAAGGCCTGTCCATAGCCCCGAGTACTCGGACGGCTTACCAGAGATCAGGTAAGGAGTTTTGGGAATTATAACAGTAAAGGAGTTATGGGCAGCTTTGGCCCATTCCAGTGGACTACCTCATGTAATATTGTTTTGGTCAGGACTATTCAAGGTAAGCAAGCGGGCCTGGCTTTCATCCCCAAGGTGGGAGGCTTTAGCAATGCCTTGTCCGATTCTAGGATTAAGAAGATGTTAGAGAGTTGGGCCAGAGAGGAGCCATGTGATATGGCTGATGCTCGAAGGCCGCTGTCACTCCAACAACTCATAGCCATTAGTGAATAATGGGGGAGGTTGTGCATCTCATTATATGGGGCTCACCTCTTCCATGCAGCAGCCACGACACTCTTTTTTTTTGGAGCCTGTAGAGTGAGGGCACTGGGGTATCTATCTGCCTTAAGAGGTCTAAGACAGACCAGTTGGGCAGAGGATCCTTGGTCTGACAAAAGGGTCTGCCCAGTGTCAGCATTGTTGGCCTTCGGCTCCGTCAGGGGACCTGGCCATGGTTTACCTTTTTTGTCACAGTGGTGGTTTCCCGCTCACCAGATATCAATTCTGGGCAGTGATCTCCAGGGCACTTAAAGACATTGGAAGTGACTCTGGGCAATACGGCTCATATTCCTTTTGGATTGGGACTGCCACTGCTGCATCTGCCTCTGGTTTTTCGGATAATAATGACCATCGACCATTGAAGGTCGAGCACTTTCCGGACTTACATTAGGTCACCAGAATGGTGTGGCCTTTTTACTGGCTTTGACTAACTCTTATTGTTCTGCATTCTAGATATGCTGTCAAGAGAGAAGTCTACGGTACTGCTTTGCAGCCACAGTATGATCTTCTGGCCCGGAAGGAGAGCTGCACCATCTTCCAACACAGCTGTCACGGGGCCATTGGGCCAACATGGTCTGGCTGAGCTGAAGAGGTCTACATTGGGAGGGGCTCCTCCCATTGCTGCTAGGTAGACACCACTCTGTGGTTGCTCCCAGGTGGTTGGTCTTGCACTTGGGTGGCAAAGACCTTGGAGTTTTGAAGGGCTTGGCGGTGATCTGTCAAGCCTGCGAAGAACTGTGGGTTCTTTGTGATGTGTGACCAGACACACATTTAATTTGGTCTGAAATCCTTCTGAGGATTGTGTGGTGTAATGCAGTATCCCCAAAGGCAATTAATTAGACTAGGAAGACAGTGAATAGAGCAGTGGGCAGAATAGTAGAGGAATTGGGAGGCAGCATTATTAAACATGCTGAGATTAGGATTTCTAAACCAGATCTCTACAGAGCTGACAGCATTTATCTTTCTGATGAAGGGAATTGCATTTTCCTTGGGGACCTGCAGAAGTACCTGCGTGAGCTGGTGCAGGCTGAGGGGGCAGTTGAGATTTAAGCCCCCTCCATGGCAGGTAAGAGGCAGAAATGGGCAGCAGTAGCAACTGCACATTCTCCTTTAGGGCATCTTTTGAGAGATGATAGGCTGCCCCTTGCCAGGAACTGCGGGCAGTATGACCTGAGCAATTAAAGAGGGGATGCCCTCCCCCAGTACCTGGACAGGGATTGGATGGTGAGCCTCCCCACATGCTTTGTGGGCATGGCCTGGAAGAAGGTGAAGGTATGGTCCCCTCACCTTGATCAGGAAAGAGCTATACCCATAGTTGTCAAGGAAGATTATTGATAGGAATTTCCACCCCATTGTTCTTATGGCCTCTGCAGGTCCTGGTTATTTGTTGATAATCAATTAAAGTTGATTAAATCAGTTACTAAAATGACCCATTAATCCCAGCTCTTTAGTGTCCGTGTTCTTATTTTTGCATCCGACACAATTAAAACTGAGTGGCATTTGCCCAGTATCCACCCATATCAATAGACTTTTACCTCACTACCATGAGCCCTTCCTCCATTTATGTTGAAGGATCCAGAATAATTCTTTGATCAGCAATCACTGATGATATACATAAGATATTCCCCTAACTTTTGCTTCTGCCCTTATAATTGTTATAATACATTGATACATTTTCTGATTTACCAAAAATTTAAAGAAAGATTAAAGGAATATTTGAGAGAAATGTAAGAAAATTTGAGGAGAAAAATAAAGTAACACTATTTAGCAATCATAATGGTAGCATAGAATGATTGGTCTCTAAGGACAGCTTATTTATTTTCTGAGGCGAATGCAAGATTATCTTTTTTCTGGGATTAATAACTAATAAAAAGCCCACAATTTTCTAAATCTCTGGACTTTAGGATGAATGGGTAAAAATACTGCTAACAATTAATTAATCGTTAGCATTAGTCATGTCTAGAATATAATCAATCCCAAAGAGGAAGAATTAACATGGTGGTGTCCTGTAGGGTTTATAAGGTAGAACAACACATTAAAAAAAACAAAAATAAATTTCACCTGATTAATTATTATAGTATTTAAAAAGCTATTTTAGAAATGCTTCTATTTTATATCCCAAAAAAGCTCCAACTTTTCCAAAGTGCAGATTCTCTATAAGTAATTTGGAGGTAAAACATTACTAAATTCTTGGGAAATATAGAATAAATAATTTTCTGCAAACAAATTCCCATTTGAGACAGCATTATCTATTCTGAACATTGAGGTCCTCTTTCATGGTATTATTTTTCTTTAGAACATTGAATGGCTTCATATTCTGCCTTATAATTGGAATATTTTTCCAGAATTGACATTTGATTAATGGAAGAAAATCTGGATATAGAAAGAGAGAACCTGACAAATATTAAAGAATTCATTCTTCTGGGTTTTGGAAATCTCCCAGAGCTGCGACCTTTCCTTTTCTGGCTCATCTTGGTGATTTACCTGATGACAATAACTGGAAATCTCCTTATCTTTCTTCTTGTTGTAGTTGATCAGCAACTTCATACCCCAATGTACTTCTTCCTTGCAAATTTGTCTTTCTTGGACACTTGTTATAGTTCTATCTTATTGCCCAAAATATTGGCTAATTTACTGACTGGTGAAGGAACTATTACTGTAAGTGGATGCCTAACCCAATACCATCTCTTTAGCTTTTTTGGAAGTACAGAAACGTATCTTTTAGCTGCCATGTCTTATGATCGCTATTTAGCAATTTGTAGGCCTTTGCTCTATGCTTGTATTATGAATAGGAAATTATGTTTCCAGCTTATGGCTGTGGGATGGATAAGTAGTTTGATATTTAATGTTATTCTGGCAGCTTTTATGGATCAGCTGTCCTTCTGTGGTCCTAATTTCATAGATCATTACTTTTGTGACTTTCATCCATTGGATAAATTGTTATGTACTGATACAAGTGTCTTTGAACTCTTTGTTTTTTGTATGACAATCCTATTTACAATTCCTCCATTTCTGTTGACCCTCATTTCTTATATTTGTATCATTGTCACTATCATCAAAATCAAATCCACCATTGGAAGGCAAAAGGCTTTTTCAACCTGCTCCTCTCATCTCATTGTAGTTTGTCTTTATTATGGCACATTAATAATTGTCTATGTATTTCCAGATACCCTCTCCCTCAGACATCTCAATAAAATATTATCTGTTTTCTATACAGTCATGACTCCTTTGGTCAATCCTCTAATTTATACATTAAGAAACAAAGATGTTCACAAAGCACTAAGACGGCTTAGTATTAAAATAATAATTTTAGGTATATTCTCTGAAACTGATAATTATTAGGCAGTTCACTAAGTAATCACATCTGGAATGTAAGTGTGATAATGAGGGGTCAACAACAGGCTGCTCTTCTGATCATAATATTAGTTGAGGATTTGGACTGAGTCCCAATGAGAATAAATTTAATACTTTTGTTTCATATCAGGTCCAGCTTCAACTAACCCCTATTCTTCCTCAGTTGTTTTGGAGATCATTCTGTTATTTCTTTTTAGAACAATTTCATTTAATAATTTCACTTGGAAATCAGGATGCATGCATTTCTGTCCTATTGTTTATTAGTTGCTGTATAATATCTATTTCTGCTATTTCTTTTTAATATGTTTTCATGATCATTGTCTATATTCATTATATTAGCTAAAAATAAATGATTCACTGAGATTATCATTAATAATTTCCCCAAATGTTATGATTTTTAAATTTTAAAATATCTCTTTCTGGGACATTTGTTTTGACTATTTATTACTGCTTTTAAAATAATTGTATTTGCTTAAAATTGCTTGAATCTGAACCTGTTGGAAAGTTCACCCGATAAATCTCTTCATTTAAATAATCATTTAAATGAACATTTTGGAGATATTTTCAGGATGGTTATTCATTTCCTTAATTGCCATGTCTCAAGTCTACAATTCAATAATATTCTGTAAATAGGAGGACCTTGCATTGAACCAAATGATAAAACATTTCTGACAATATTATTCTTGTTATTTTAATTAAACTAAATTAGCTGATTGACATATCCCAATGCTCTTTTATGCTGATGAGATGCTGGTTCACTTTCTACTGCAGAAATTAAGGCAGTTCTTAAATCCTTTTGACCATACTGCAACAATGAAAAATTGTTGATGAACTGATAAGCAATAGATATAGATAAATGGCACCAACTTTGGGACGAAACTACAAAATGACAATGGTGACAGCATATAAAGAAAATATGTATAAGATATTTTATATATGGTATATGATACCAGAGAGGCTGGCAAAAATGTTTAAAAATAGATCAATGAAATGCTGGAAATATTATCAGATGCCTGGTTCTTTTTACCATAGGTAGTGGACCTGCACAGAGGCACAAAAATTTTGGAAAGAGATTCATCATTGAATACAGATGATGTTGAAAAAGACTATTGAATTCAAACCTGAAACATTTCTTTTAGGTATTCGACCAGAGAATTTTAATAAAGAAGAAGTATATTTGATTGTACATATTGTGACTGCAGCTAGAATTGCATGTGCTCAAAAGTGGAAGTTGAAGAAGATACCAAATGAAAGGGAAATTTTAAAGAAAATTTTAGAATGTGCAGAAATGAATAGGCATAATTTGAGACTTAAGAATAAAGAAGAGGGTGATTATTATAAAGTCTGTGGAAGATTTTATGAATGGAGGGAAATTAAAAACAATTAAAATGTAAAGCTATTTTTGAAGGAATATGTGTTAATTAGAGTTTAAAGAGGAAAAAAACTAGATGACGATAAAAGGAAGAGTGGCAGAACTAGTTAAATGATGTAACACAGAGGTGAATATTTAAGTATAGAGAAGTGATAATTCTAGGCAATGAATTTGTGTTTAGAATAAAATTAAATAGAAGACAGAAGTAAGCGAATTTTAACGGATTTTAAGATACAGGCATATTATTTATATAAGAGGATAGATATTTAATTTTAGCTTGTGCTCTTATAAATGAAAGTTCTGGAATTGAGTTAAATTTAAAAGGTTTAGAAATAGAAGAGAGGATGATATGTGAGGAAAATTGTTGTCTGACATAAGAAAGCAACGTTATATATTAATATCTTTAGGCATGGATGCTGTGTTTCTTTTATATTATGTATATTTTATTTCAAGTTGGAGAAAAAAATAAAAATGTATACCCCCCCCAATTGCTGATGAACTATCAGAAAACAAATCCACGACTTTTATTTAAAAATCTAAAATAAAAGTTTGAGTTATTAATGAAAACAAAATAAAATTCATTAAGTGTTTTAATTATTTGGAAATTTGTTTTCATTCATTTTGAAAGACCCACATCTGATGCATGTATCATAATGGCTCATATGAGTGTCATGGCTATTTTGATTTTCTATTTCTCTAATGAAAAATATTACATTCCAACTGCCTTAAAAATATTTGAAGCAAAAATAATGTAATATATATTGTTTTAAGCTTAATTATGTAATTCCCTAAATTTAAATCCAACACAATTGTATGATTAATATTGGATGGTTAATCCAGACCAATATTCAACATCATGATTTTTTCCTGGATTAGCAGCAACAAATATTGTCAGTGAAATTTATTTACTAGTTATTACTCCAAATGAATCTGGGCAGCTGTCAGTACATCAAAATAGTATAACAGAACCATACTCAGGCATACTCAGGGTTTCATCCCACCAAGTTTCTGTATCTACCCCCAGCATGGCTGGCTGGTGAATTGTGGAAGTTGAAGTCTACAAATCTTAAAGTTGCCAAGTTTGGGGACCCTTGGTGTATAGGCATTTGAGATTTTTGTGCCTGACTCTGGATGTGCTTCCTGTGTCTCCTGTTTTGTGTTTGGGTTTGTCTTCCTTCCTATCCTCTTTAGTTCATTATTTGCCTTGCTTAGTAGATGCTTGGAGTTACATCATGGAGTCCTACAGAGTAGACATCCTTCCTCACCAATTTTAGTTTAAGCCCTCATTTAGTTTCTCACCCATACCTTTGTCTCCAGGGAGACGACATACCTGTCTGGATTGATTATCTGGTCCAGGGATGGCAGGTTCTGTTCATTTGAGAATTGAATCTCCTGTCACCAGCAGTTGCTTCTTCTTCTTTTTTTGGATGTTTGGTTTCTTTTTTTTAAATTTATCACGGTAGCATTTGATGGTGCTTCTTTTCTCTGTGTTTGCACTTTATCTTTTATTGAGGCCCTATGGTATCAATTGCTTAGCATCAGTGAGGTTGCATCATTGAGGCTTAGATATAACCATAGTGAATATATCCATATGCCTGTAAAAAGTGATTTTGTACAAATTATGTCTCTATTTTATCCTAAATCACAGCATCTCTTATTTGAAGTGGATAATTGTGAGGTATTGTCAGTATAAGGAACAATTTTTGAGGTAAAATTTCTAAAGAATATGATACTTGCACTCCAAATTGCTTTCCTATTTCAAAACCATGCACTTGATCTATGTAAATTGTAGCTGTAAGTCAAAGACTACTTGTACATTGCCTCCGCAAAAGTGAAGCTATTTATCTGGACCAGGTCCCAAAGGTGTTTTTTCAGGAGCAAATGGACTTTCTTGTTTTTTTATCCTTTTGAAGGTGTTTTGCTTCTCATCCAAGAAGCTTCTTCAGGCCTGGCAGGATAGTGGTAAATGGAAGGATTTAGCACTGGTAGTCTGAATTCTTTTAGAGGATCATTGAAGCTCTTGGAGGTTTATATCTGTGTTCCCAGGGTCACCTGAGTAGCATTCCTGGTTCCTATACTCTGCATTTTTTCTCTAGAAATCCATTCCTACTCCCACACTATTCAAATGGTGTTCATCCCAATCCACCTTTGGAATAACTATGATTTGGATGACTAAGAATCTCTAGACTTTTATTTGAAGCAGGATTTTAGGAAAGGAGATTCAAGTCAATTCAATATAAATATACAGTGACATCTCTACCTAAGAACACCTCTACTTACGAAAATTTTTAGATAAGAACCGGGTGTTCAAGATTTTTTTGCCTCTTCTCAAGAACCATTTTCCACTTACAAACCCGAGCCTCTGAAACTGTAACTGGAAAAGGCAAGGAGAAGCCTCCATGGGGCCTCTCTAGGACTCTCCTGCAAGGAAACAAGCCTGGAAAAGACAAGGAGAAGCCTCTGTGGGGCCTATGTAGGAAGCTCCTGGGAGGAAGCAGGGCCAGAAAAGGTGGGGAGAAGTCTCTGTGGGGCCTCTCTAGGAATCTCCTGGGAGGAAAGAGGGCCGGAAAAGATGAGGAGAAGTCTCTGTGGGGCCTCTCTAGGAATATCCTTGGAGGAAACAGGGCCAGAAAAGGCAGGGAGAAGCCTCCATGGGGCCTTTCTAGGAATATCCTGGAAGGAAACAGGGCCTCCACCCCACCCCACCCTGTGGTTTTCCTGTCATCGTTGGTGCATGGAATTCACTTCCAGAAAAGGTCATGACATCTGTCAGCCTTGATAGCTTCAAGTCAGGGTTAGAAAGATTCATGGATGCCAAGTGTATTGGTGGTTATTGAAATGGATGTCCATGTGCCGCCTCTACGTTGGTTGGGGCAGGCAGAATTCCCTTGAGTACCATTTGTTGGGGATCAGGGGAAAGGGAGGGTCTTGCCTTCTCTTTCTGCTCAAGATCCCCAAGGACAATTGGTGGGCCATTGTGTGACACAGAATGCTGGACTTGATGGGCTTTGGCCTGATTCATCATGGCTTTTCTTATGTTCTTATGTTCCCCAATCTCACACATTATTTGCTTTTACATTGGGAAAGAACCTGCTCATGGAATGAATTAAGTTCATAAATAGAGGTACATTGGAAGATTTTGGGGATTTTTTAAAGGTAGTTACAATAACCTGGGGATAACTTTAAGGTAGAGAGTATGGAACATACACACAGAAAGAAAGACATAAAAACTATAGCTCATAGTATATGTCACTTTGTGTAATCTGTACCTAACTATTATTTTGCAGATTCTAAGGATTTTTTTCTTAGGAAGGGGACATTATTTTTCCAAAGTAATAAATTCTAAACAAAAAAACACCAATTCATGGGGGAATAATTAATGGAGAAATCTTTTTTGAGGCTAGCAATTTGGTTGTAGATTAAAGTTTGGTAGAAAGGTAGATAATCTGCTGCAAGTGATCTCAATGGATGACTTAATTGAAATGCCAGGGGAATAATCTTGAGGGACACACATGTTTATTGAGGAGAATGTTAGTGTTAGGTTTAGTAATGGCTGGACATATATGAGTTTGAAAATCACTTGTTTCATAATGACATCAATCCCTTGTGCATTTATTGGCAGGGTCTTCAAGTGTTTCAGACTTTAAAAGAGATGGATAGAATAATTTTTGGAATCTATTTTTTGTCACCAGATGGAGCTTTGGTACCAAGACTGATATTGGACAAAACCTATTGGAAATATGCTTCCTTCCTATACCAATCACCGTGAAAATTTCATTTGTTAGATTAAAAGAGAGAGATAAAGCAGTCCTGGTGATTCATTTCCAATTAGAATGTTGATTCTAAATGGAGTACGGCCAGTTTGAATAATAAATTAGAAGTTTCTAATTATAACTGATCCAATGGAGAACACAGTTGCATTGTTTCCTGATTTTGGATATTTGCTGAACTGAAAAAAACAATGTTAGTTGCAGAGAAAGAAAATGAGACAGGCATCACAGAATTTATTTTCTTAGGTTTGGGAAATCCTGATGAATTACAGCCTCTTCTTTTCATGCTTTTCTTGATAATTTATCTTGCAACAGTAACTGGGAATCTTCTCATCATTGTGTTAGTTGTAGCGGACCAAAACCTTCACAGCCCCATGTACTTCTTCCTGGGAAATTTGTCTTGCCTTGAAACCTGTTATTCCACAACTATTTTGCCAAAAATGCTAAGTACTCTGTTTACTGGAGACAGAACAATAACTGTAAGTTGTTGTCTAACCCAATATTTTTTCTTTGGTTGTTGCATAGGTACAGAAACATTTCTCCTGGCAGCAATGTCTTATGATCGTTACTTAGCAATTTGCAGACCTTTATTTTATGCTCTTATTATGAACAGGAAGTTTTGTTTCCAGCTTATGGCTGGGGCATGGATAAATGGTTTGATTGTTAATAGCATTGTTGTATTTTTGCTAGCCCAACTTTCTTTCTGTGGATCCAATATAATAGATCATTATATTTGTGATTTAACTCCATTAGAAAGACTGACTTGCAGGGACCCAACATTATTTAAACTCATTGTTCTTCTCTTGTCCTTCATTTTTACCATCCCTCCATTTATACTGACCTTTAGTTCTTACATTTGCATAATTGGCAGCATCATAACAATTCAATCTACTATTGGAAGGCAAAAAGCTTTTTCAACCTGCTCCTCCCATCTCATGGTGGTTTGTCTTTTTTATGGCACATTAATCATTGTCTATATGTTCCGAGATGCCCTCACTATGAAACATCTCAGTAAAATTTTCTCTATTTTTTACACAATACTAACTCCTCTGGTCAATCCTCTCATCTATACTTTAAGAAATAAAGAGGTTCATAAATCCTTAAGACAAATTCTTATGAAATGTTCACTTGCTTTAAGAAAATATCCATAGAATTCTTTCCTTGCCTTTGATGATGAACATACAGTAGCTACTAAAATAGATGCAAGCAAGTTCTTGCAATCAAAGCTGCTAATCTAGATTTGAGGTTTCTTTTTGCTTTAGGACAGCAAGGAGTGCTGTCTGGTGGAGTGCTGCTGGTGGAGTGATATTTACTGTCTATTCTCCCATGAAGTTTTATAATTATTACATTGAACTTTACACATTGACTTTTCTTTTCAGATTGGCAATACATTTCTCAAATATGCAAAAATCAGCAATTTTGTGTGTCAGGATTTTAATATGAATTTGCCTGTATTAGCAAAATATAATGATTAGTTTTGCAACAACAGCAACAAGACAGGATATACACATAAGAAGTTTAACTAAATTTGCAAAAGAATTGTGCCCTGTCTAACAATACATCATGCACTCTCGCAGATATTATCATCGACTCATTGGTTTTTAATGGGGCTAAATGCTTATAAATAGTGCAGATTAACAGACGTTAAAGAGGAGAGACATCAATCAATTTCAATTTATTTTTTAAAAAACAATTTTATACAATATATTTTATTATAATCATTAGAAGTAATCATATTGGCAAAACACAGAACAGGCACATTTCTAAAGTTAGTAAACTATTGTACATATTCTTCAAGTTTGAATTCCAAATGAAGATATTGTTGGAATTAGGTTTTTCTTCCAGTGTTGAATAAAGTTTATTCTCACTACTGTAAGCGTGTAACTAATTTATAATGTTTCTTGTTGATTATTTTAGAGAATATTTCTAATTAAAAATATGATTTCATTTAAATTTAAATTCATACTATGAATATTATACTATGTATAACTTTGCATTATTTTACTTATATACCACATATGATAAAATGTTTATTTCCTGGTGTTTCCAATATCGATTGATATATGATTGACCTATCTTAGATAATATTAGTAGATGGTGGTAGTATACATCAATAAAACATTTTAAACCAATTTTTCTTTAGCTTATAACTGTGTAAATTTTATAGATTTAATCCATCATTCTTCCCACTATTATATAGTAATTATTTCTTTGAAACTTTAATGCATTTTATTGCATGAAGACTAAATAAAAGTTTGCATTTACAACCTAATAAATTGTATTGATTTATTTTAGCATTTCAAAATCATTTTTTTCCTTGATGTCCTTTCTTCCTTTTTGAGATCTGATATTGTTCTTCAGACTAGTAGTAAGTCAACTATATTCCATTTTCCTTTAAATAATTATTTATGAGTTTTAAGTTCAAAGAACCTGACTGTACATGCCTGCATATGCAATTACAGTAAATGTATCCAACATGAAAAACATTTTTATCAACCTTTGTCTAATAATAACATGTTCCTTTACATTTTTATCTTCCTTTGTAGCTCTGTGTCATAAGTCAATTTGTCAAGCTGGCTACCTCCAGAATTGCCATTCTGCTATTGGGAGACTTTATTCATTACAAGTACCATATTTTTCGGAGTATAAGATGCACCAGAGAATGAGACGCACCTTAGTTTTGGAGGAGGAAAATAGGGAAAAGAATCTGCTTACTAGGTATTCATCTGGCTAGTATCTTTAGTCTGATCAGTTTCAGCACATTAATTTCTCCCCCAGTTAAGGGATTAAGAAAAACAGGTGCATCTTATACACCGAAAAATATGGTATCTTATTTTATAGTACAGCTTAAAATGTGGAGGGGCAAGGCCACATCTCCCTTTAGAATCTTGTACAATTAGTTTGTTTTATTGATCGTTTCACTGAAATTTTTTTCAATTAATCATTTTTATCCCTTAAAAAAGGAGTTGTTCAATAGTGAAATGATCAGCATTTAAATTTAATAAATACATACCAGTATTTTTTTGAACAAGAGGTACAGCAGGGCAATGTGGGTTTCTAAAAATGTTTAATTTTGGATACTGCCTTGAAGGTTTAAAGAAAAATATGGGATTTTTCTTTATATATTTGTGCAACTGTCAAAGTTCTATTTTCCAATTTCTTGTACTTGTTAAAGATTATGCCTGACCTGGCATCTCATACTGATTTTGCACTCCAAAAGAGGGGGAAATGTTGTTCCATACTGTTACATATTTGCCTGGGTGACCTACCCAGACAGGGTAAAAGTCAAAAGTTCAGATTTGTTTATTGCATGTTGATTGGTTGCCTTCTTTTGGTGCTTAAAATGTATCTTTGTAAAACTGCTTGTTGCTGGGCTAGATTGTATAAATAGGAGAACTGTCATTGTATAGAGCTCTCAATATTCAATTGCTTCTTGACTGAATTGACTTCCTTGTCCTGTTAGCAAATAAACCTTGCTTGATTCAACCTTGCTTTGAGAGTTATTACATTGGCGACGAGAAGACCGATCCTCCGTGTGCTATCATGGCTAGTCCAGCCACCTGAATTCTTCGACCCAGAAAGAATGACCTGGACAGCCTACATGGCGAAGTTTTAAATATTTTTGGAAGCGGACGGCATGAAAGACGCCAACAGCGGCTGCAAGCGTGCCCTTTTCCTCAATTACTGTGGCACACAGATTTTTGAGCTGGCAGAAACCCTCACTGACCCTGAACCGGTGAACTCAGTTTCCTGGGACGCTCTCTTGTCCAAGCTAGCCGCTCACTTCAAACCTATGAAGCCAGCTAGAGTTTTTCGCCATCAATTCTCCCGGATGTCACAAGCAGAGGGCGAAACGATCAATCAGTTCAATCAGAGTTATTACACATACCAGTTCTGACTATAGAAATATAGAAATGTTTGGATGGCATAGATGCAATTTTATGGTTTAATTGAATTCATTTTACACTATTCTTTAGCTAATCTTTTAAGGTTATAAGTATATTTATTTTATTGATTGATTGATTGATTTTGTCCAATACACAATGAGGGTTTTAGTGGGTATACACATAGTAAAATACATAATGAAGGTTATCGAGGATATACTTATAGTAAAATATATCTAAGAAAGAATAAAAGAGAAGGTATAGGAATAGAACATATCAATGAAGGAATAAAAGAAGATACATAGGAATAGAAGTGTCACGCTGAATATTGCCAGCCCCAGAGAGTTTTAGTAATTAAAGAGCTAACTGTATGTGCTTTATTAAGTTCCTCCTATTATGATGTAATATCCTGCCACATCTAACACTACTTCCTTCTTCTTCATCCTAAAACTCCATTCTTCTATCTATCTACCAACTCCATTCTTCCTAAAACTCCATTCTTCTATCTATCTACCAACTCCATTCTTCTATCTATCTACCAACTCTATCTATCTTCATCCTAAAACTCCATTCTTCTATCTATCTACCAACTCGGTTGTCCACCGAGACAGGTTTTATTTTCTACTTTTATAATAAAAGAAATCTTGTTTTGAACAAATGACTAAAAGCTTCTATCCATCGCCTCCGCGGTAACTAAAGTTCTAACGGACTTTAATCATTTACAGTACCGCGACAAGAAGAAAGGTACAGGAGATATAGGAGAGCAATAGGACAGGGGACGGAAGGCACTCTAGTGCACTTGTATTCACCCCTTACTGACGTCTTAGGAATCTGGATAGGTCAACCGTGGATAATCCAAGGGTAAAGTGTTGCTGTAAATTTTAATTTAATTTTAATTTTTGAATAGGAAAAAGATTTCTAAAAAGAAAATGGGTCCTAGAAGAACAGAACAGAATAGGGCAAGGAAGGACAGAACAGAACAGGACATTATTTAGCAAAGTATGATTAGACACAGAAGGAATTTGTCTTCAATGCAGAAACTCTCAGTATATATGCAAAATACCCCAGAGTAATAATAATCATAATAATTATACTAATAATAGGCTTTACCTCTTGCTTTATATCTGCCCAAAAGCTTATGATCCACATGCAAGCATGGACAGGCACAGCTAGCTAAATCAATTTAGAGTGAAGAATTTTTGGAATGATGGTATTCAATGCCAAGGTGAATATCCCCCTCACATGGAAATTATTCAGGAATGGGAAATTTTCTACTATTACACTGGACAGTCAATGTAATGGAAAATTGTTTTATTGATTCAATTTTACTTTCTGACTCTGCATCTGTACTAATGTCACTTAAAGGGGAGTGGGAGAAGCATAAAACAGATGCAGAAAAAATATCCTGGTTATTTGTTGTTGATAAATTTGAAGCTTGTGGAGAAATAGCATCATCAACAAAAGGCAGATTCCACCCGAAATAACAATAACAATAACAGTAAAGATTGGCCTTTAAAGTTTGAAATATATTGTTATGCATGGTAAAATGAAAAGATCCATGAATTATCACATAGGTCACTTGAATTATTCTATAATGACTCTGTACGCAGCATTTCAAGCAGACTGAATTTACAGTTGATGAAGAAAAAACATTATAGGTGTTGTTTCTGAAACATGTCTAAAGGCATAATTGAAAATAGATCTTGACATTGCCAAAGGAGACACTGGACATTGAAAAAATTCCTGATTGGCAAAACATTGAAATGTTCTTATTTTGTAATAACTGCTTGCAAGAGGCTTTTAAAAATAATAAAAACTGGGTGACTCAACTACTGAAATAGGATTCATCTGAAAGCTGAAAATTTTATCTCCAATTTTAGATCCATGGTTCTAGTGTATATAAAGCAGCTATACTCTTTAAACTAATAAAACTTTCTTTATATTCTCTGGGGAAATGTCCCTATATACATTTATTTCATAAAGCAGATAAAATATGTGGGATACAGTTTGCTTATTATAATTTAATGATGCACAATAAATTTACCAAAAAGCTAATGCTTAATGATGCACATCAAAATTTCAAAAAATAAAGGGACTTTGACCAAATATACATCTCCCGCAGTTCATTTATTTTATACAGATACTGTTGGCAGTACACATTGATGTATCTTATTGAAATCACATCTCATTTATTTTAAAAGTTTTAATTCCAGGTAAGAACTATGATTAGTGATGGGCGAACCCAACGGTGTTCGGGTTTGGCAAGTTCGGATGAACTTTATGCAAAATTCGGCCGAACCCAAACCAAACCTGAACTCGAACCCGAACGGGGAATCCCAGCAAGAGATTCCAGGGGCGGAGATTTGACATCACGTATACCGGCAGGTTGCTAAGGACGCCAAGGTGATCACTTTGTGGATTCCATGGAATCCAGGAAGTGATCACCTTGGCATCCTTAGCAACCTGCCGGTGATGTCAAAGCTCCACCCCCGAATCTCTTGCTGGGAGGGATTCCCCAGCTCCTTCAAAGGGAGGTCTTCATGTAAAAATAAACATTGTTATTTTTACGAAAAAGGACGCTGCAGCGACACTGCAAACAAAGGGTGGCCCTTTCATGTAAAAATAAACATGTTTATTTTTCCGTGAAAGGACTGCCCTTTGCTTGCAGTGCCACTGCAGCGTCCTTTTATTTAAAAATAAACACCTTGGTGTCCTTAGCAACCTGTGGGTGACATCAAAGCTCCGAACGCTGAACACGACCCTGAACTTTGCCCGAAGTTTCAAATAATTTTGGGTTCGTGTTTGGTATACTGAACAGCGCAAAATTCGGTATGGACCCGAATTGTGCGAGTTCGGTTTGCTCATTACTAAATATGATTCTCAAAATAGGACTATGCAGAGACAATCTAATAGAATGTGGAATGCAGAGGTTATTTATGCAACAAAGTTTTGTAAGCACATACACTATCTTGTTCTATTATTGGATCTACTATTTAATTAAATAAATCATATTTATACTCTTTTTTTCTGAGACATAAGGCTTTGATATTTTGCAAAATCAACATTTAAAGATTCATAGTGATGAACCCCATGATGTGTAAATATAAAATATCATTATTATCACCAGGGCATAGAAGATAGAGATCCTCTCCCTGGTCATCATGCCCCACTGTTGCTATATTCAAGATTTTAGTGAAGATTAAAAGAGAAAATAAGAAAATTTTGAAATACAGTGTATTCTAAGAATAAATATTCTTAGAATATTCTAAGAGAAAAATAAAATAAAATGTTTGGAATGATAGGGAACCTGGATGTAGCAAAGATAATTTTTGCTCCCGATCCTTGAATTAAATTTAATCTCTTCAATTGTTGATTTTTCTAGGGCTAGGGATAAGTAGGACTGTTGAACATGCTAACAATGGAAGGCAGAGAATAGGCTCATTATAAAGCATAAATGTGGCATTATGGATTCTCAGGATACATTGCCCAAGTAGCAACACAAATGAGAGTTAGTCTTCAGAATTAACAAGTTGTTAACAACAGCCTTTGGGAATTTATAAATTAATTGCATCAGAAAACTATAATAAATCTTCTAGGATTAATTATTGCACTAAAAATATTTTAGAAACTTTTCCATCTCATAGCATAAAATGTTCCAACTTACGTAAGATTCTTGAGCTGCAATTAGGAGGAAAACATATTGACTCAATGGATTGTGTTTTAAAGGAACCAATATCTTGCTGAAGATAAATGCCCACTTCAGATATTCTCCCAGATTTCAGAGGAAATGTGTACTTTTTCTGATATTGTTTTATATTAAAATATTGACTAACTTCATAGAGTGTAGTAAATGATATAATTATATCATTTTAGTTCAGATTAATCCAAGATCCTATAGATCACAAATCATCATTTATAGTCTACTCCTAGGTATCAGTAGAGTTGCTATGATTTACTCAAACTGTGAACATCTTAAATGGAAACCAGTCATTTGCATTATACAAAGGGAGTCCAGGGTTTAGCTTGGACCTACTGGGTTAGTTTGACCAAGTGAGTTTGGACCCTTTTTCTTCCAGTTGAATTTTGGTGAAACATTTGGCGTTATCCTTTGGGGAAGATAAACATTTGGATGTTTGTAAAGAGGTATTACATCTAATGACTTAGAATATATTTTAGTGTGCATGCTTGATTTTATTTACTGTAGAGTTTAATTTAGTCCTGTCTAAGGAATACATTTCTTCTTCATGAAATAATATATTTGCTCCGCAAGACCACTGTTTACATGAACTATGAGAAACTGTGAGGATGCAGATGAGATGTTTTAGGAGTAGACTAGGGAAATAAATAGAAGACAATACTTGTGTACTTTTGACTTTTATTTCAAACTCCAGAAGAATATATTGTAATCTAATGACTTCAAAATTATATGCATGACAAAATTTTCAATATAATAATATTCTATATTTTATATTCTGAGATAAAAATATGTGGAAGGTTAAATTATTTCATTTCTGATTTCACAAACTATGACTGTGTTGCACTGGATTTCAAACTTATACAATCAAATAAATATAATTACAGTGTGTTCAATGTTCCAGACCTCCCCTTGTACAAGAATGTGTTAAGATTAAGATTCATCTTTCTTCAAATTACTTTCCTCATTAATTATTTATCTTCTGATTGATTCGAAGAGTAATTTCATTTTTAAAAAAGCTCTATTTAAAACAATGAATGCAGTATGGGATGTTGAGATATAATCAGATATTCAAACATATTCAATTTGTACATAACTAGCTAAAAGTTAATTTTGAAAATTTCACATAGTTTTCAAGGAAAGTGACCTAATATTGTAGATTTACCTGTTTCATTTAAGAAACTCACTTTGGTGTAGTGGTTAAGGTATCAGAGTAGAAGCTGTGAGTATGAATAGATCTTGAGTTCTGGTTCTGCCTTAGGAACAGGCAGACCAAAGAAGAAAGCAATGGCAAACCATTCACAAAAAATTGCGTAAGCAGACCTACTAAGAAAGCAATGGCAAATCGTTCAAAAAAAATTGAAGGCACAGAGTACATATTTCATTTAGAAAAATCATAAAGAAGCATATGGAAAACAAAAGGAAATAGATCAAAGGGAGAAGAAAAGAGAGATGTGCATAATATATATAGTAATATAACTTGAATGCCTCATCTCCAGTACATAGCAGGTATAAGGACAAAGGATAATTTTCTTCCTTTTAAGCACATCATATTAGAGCTGATCTTCCTGTTCTTGGATTAGATGAGAATAATGGTGAGCAACTGCCACCTACAGTATATTCTCAGGGTATTCTCCTTTTCCCATTATTGAATACTTGAATGAAATGGGTGTTTTATACTTTCATATTTGAACTCATCCCTTCTTGTTATATATTCTAGAATCTACGTGATATTTCATTAAATGGAAATGCTGGGGATAGAAAAGGAAAAAAACCAGTCAAGTATCAGAGAATTTATCCTGCTTGGTTTTGGAAATCTCCCTGAGGTGCAACTTTTCCTTTTCTGGTCGTTCTTGGTGATTTATCTGATGACAATATTTGGGAATCTCCTCATATTTCTGCTAGTTGTGGCTGACCAACATCTTCATACTCCAATGTATTTCTTCCTGTCAAATTTGTCTTGTCTGGATACTTGCTACAGCTTTAATTTCTTGCCCAAAATGTTGACCAATTTGCTGACTGGAGAAAGAACTATTAGTGTGAATGGATGCTTAGCCCAATATCATTTCTTTTGCATGTGTGAATCAATAGAAACATATCTTTTAGCTGCAATGTCTTATGATCGCTATTTGGCAATTTGTAGACCCTTAAAGTATGCTTCTGTTATGAACATCAGATTCTGTTTCCAACTCATGGTTGCAATAGGCATACACAGTTTGATATTTAATGTCATTCTTGTAACTGTTATGGCTCAATTAACCTTTTGTGGGCCTAATGTAATAGATCATTACTTTTGTGATTTATATCCTCTGATGAAACTCTCCTGTAGTGACACAAGTCTCTTTGAACGTTTTGCTTTTTGCATGACCATTATTTTTACAATTCCCCCATTCCTGTTGACTCTAACTTCTTACATTTGCATCATCATCACTATCATAAATATAAAATCTATCACAGGAAGGCATAAAGCCTTTTCAACATGTTCATCTCATCTCATGGTAGTTTGCCTCTTTTACGGCATATTATTAATTGCCTATGCATTGCCAGTCACCCCTACCCTAAGATACCTCAATAAAATCATTTCCATTTTCTACACAATCATGACTCCTTTAATTAATCCTCTTATCTACACTTTGAGAAACAAAGAAGTCCATAAAGCATTAAGACGAAATTTAGGGAAAATGATGATTTTTTTGTCATTTGTCACTTGATACTTGCATTTGCTTTTAAATTTTTTGACAATCAAATTTTAACAAAACCATGACAATCAATCGTCAGTTCATTAGAATTTCTTGAAAGTTCGAACTAGGACCATGGTTGAAAGAATTTAATTTGCTTCATGACAGTGTCCAAATGCAACTGACTTTTCATCTTCTCCAGTTTTATCTGACCTTGATAGAACTCTTTCTTATTGTATGGGTAGCACTTTCAATGATGTCTTTTAAAACAGATTTGAAAGTTATTGCTATTCTTTTTAGTAGAATTTGGATATGTCTCTGTATAGTTCACTTTTATCTACAATATTTAAATGTATTCTCTTATCTGGACTTTTTTTAGACTTTTCATATAACCTTAAAATAAATTAATTACTGAAGTTATGTTTAAATTGCATCTGAGAACACGTGTGTGTGTGTGTGTGTGTGTGTGTGTGCTCCCTTTTTTTCTCCCGCCGGCAGCCATCGCTGCAGGTTCCTTGGGTGGGAGCTGCCACTCCCTCTGGGCAGCCCAGCCAGGCACCTGTAGAAAGTGCAGAGATTATTAGAAAGTGGCAGAACCCGCCTGAGGAACTTACGGCAAATGCTGCCACTTGGCTGGAGGCGACGGCGGTGGGTGAAAGAAAGAGCCACGTCCGTGCCTGCCGAGAATGCTGGTGCCAAGCCTCACCGCTCCATTCCAGGTGGGCTGGCTGGTGGATGGAGGCGGGGAGGCCACAACCAAGATGCTCGGCACACGCCCATCTCCGGTGGGGAGAGCAGCTGCGGCTGCAGCTCCCTTTCCTTCTCCCACCTATATCTACTGCTGGTGGCCATCACTGCAGGTTCCTCGGGTGGGAGCTGCCACTCCCCTCTGGGCAGCCCAGCCAGGCGGCCGTAGAAGGTACAGAGATTATTGCACTTTCTATGACCGCCTGGATGGGCTGCCCGGAGGGAAGTGGCAGCTCCCACCCCAGAAACATGCAGCACCAGCCGCCGATTTGGCGGGAGGTGCCGGCGGTAGACATAGGCAGTGGGAGAAGGGAGATATGGCTGCCCCCGCCTCTGCCTGTTGCGGATGTGCCAGTGCCATGCCTCCCCACCCCCGGCCTCTGCAGAGAGGTAAGGGAGAAAGAGAGAACAAGAGAGAGAGAGAAAGAGAGTGTGAAAGAGAGAGATCAACAAACAGAGAGCGAGATAGAAAGAAAGGAGAGAGAAAGTGAGAAAAAGAGCGAGCAAGAGAGGGGGGAGAGAAATAGAGATAGCAAGAGAGAGAAGGAAAGCAAGAGAGAAAGAGTGAGAGAGAGGAAAAAATCAAGTGAGAGGGACAGAGAGAAAGAAAGCAAGAGAGAGAGGGACAGAGAGAGAGAGAGAGAGAAAGAAAGAAAGAAAGAAAGAAAGAAAGGGAGAGATAGAGAGGGAGAGAGGGAGAGAGAGAGATAATGAGTGAGAGAGAGAGAAAATCAAGTGAGAGGGACAGAGAGAGAGAAAGAAAGAAAGAGAGAGAGAAAGAGATAGTGAGAGAGAGAGAGAAAGAAAACAAGAGGAAGAGTGAGAGAGAAAGCAAGCAAGAGAGAGAGGGACAGAGAGAGAGAAAAGGGAGAGATAGAGAGGGAGAGAGGAAGAGTTAGAGATAGAGTGAGTGTGTGAGAGGAAGAAATCAAGAGAGAGAGAGAGAAAGAAAGAGCGAGAGAGAAAGAGGGACAGAGAAAGAAAGCAAGAGAGAGAGAGAAAGAAAAAAGAGGGAGATAGAGAGAGAGAAAGGAAGAGGGAGAGCTAGAAAGAGATTGAGAGAGAAAGAAAGAAAGAGAGAGAAAGAGGGACAGAGAGAAAGAGAGAGAAAGGAATAGAGAGGGAGAGAGAAAGGAAGAGGGAGAGATACAAAGAGAGTGAGAGAGAGAGAAAGAAAGTGAGAGTGAGAGAGAAAGAGAGAGAAAAAAAGGAGAGGAAGGAAGCGAGAGAGAAAGAAAGAGAAAACTCAGCAAGGAGTTGGGGACTTGCTCCACTTCACCTCCTCCTCCTCCCTCAAGGTGGTGGCATTAAGAAAACCGCAGGGTTTTTTTTTATAGTCCGGCCCTCCAACAGTCTGAGGGACAGTGAACTGGCCCCCTGTGTAAAAAGTTTGGGGACCCCTGCTCTAGTGTAATATGAATATATTCTTTATTTATCTGCTTCTTTAGGCAAATTGCATTTGACAGATATATATAGATGTAGATCAAGTGGCTTATATATTGTATAAATTATAAATATATCCCCCAAACTGGATATTTAAATCCATTCAAGGACAGTATATTCTTCTAGACATCAGTACACAAAGAAACTTATTTTTTATTTAATTTGGCCTAATCCGGCTTTATTTAATACATAATTGATTTATTTCTTTTAAAATTATTTAAAATGCAAAATAAATCTAGTGGCTGAGTATAAGAATAAACTATAAACTACTATATAATTTGCAGAGCATAATCCTAGTTCCCCAGATCAAGTGGAATTAAAGTCTTACAATGATGTAAATTTATAATACTTACTAAGATTTATGAAGCCAACAAATATTTTAATGAAAAAGAATATTAGGAAAAGAGTACCATCTTTCCAAAATCCATGCAACTGTCTAAAATTAATTAGCAGCAAGTTACTGCTTCATTTATTAATGTCCCAAAGAATCAATATTGGTTTTCCCTCCTCCAAATTATTTCTCCAAGCAAGCTATAGCAGTTTCTGTTTTGAGATCAAATTATTTCTAAAAAAGAGTATTTGATAAATATTTAAAATAATTAACCCTGGGAGATAAGATGCTTCATTTTCTGCTTCTCTGATGCAATTTGATTATGAACCAAAAAAAAGTGTCTTGGGATTTCTCTTTTATTCAGAGCTTTCTAATTCTGAAGAATGATTAACCCCATTGCAACATTACCGGTAATTAGGCAAGCTATCTTGAGAACCTAGAGGCTCACATTTGTGTACTAGTAATAAAACTAATCTATACCTTTTACTGCTAGCATTCTGAAAAATTTACTTTATCTTTAATCTTAATAAAAAGGCATGACCTTGCAGACTTTGCAAGCACTTCAAAAGTCAGATGGATTGCTTTGAGATATATTTTTAGTGATACCACCAGGTCCTGATTATTAGTTTGCATAACTGCAAGTATTATTGCAGCAGAGGCGGAATAACAATGCAGACACAGAGCTGGATTTAAACTGGGTCATTTTTATTAATTAATTAAAATTAATGTAATTCAACCTAACATGGACCCGCAGAGGTCAACTGAAAACATTTGGGGTGGAAATGACGTAGTAAAAACTTCCTGGGCAACTCGGGGCGTAGCTCCATGCTGATCCAGGTGAAGGGGACCATGCCCTCACCTGGATCCCAGCCATGCAAGGCATGTGGGAGGTCTCGCCGTCCAATCCCTGAAAGGCAATTGAAATGGGCGAGACCCAGAGGCATGTCCTGTAAGAAGATGGCATTCCCCTGTTCTGACAGGTGAACGCCGTTGGCACGATAAAGTCATGGCTGATCAATAGTAATATTGGGGTGGGAAACAACTACCCCACCCAACTCTTTAACCAATTTACCAATGGCCTTATTAACCTTTCGCTTGATCTTGTGAATGGCCCTAGGGGAGATGGCATCCCTCCAGAAAATCCGTGGAAGGATTTCAGACCAGACCACTTGCGTAGCTGGCCAAGCTAGACGAAGAGCCTGCAGGTCTTCGCGGGCCTGACAAATCAATGCCAGGCCACCCAAAACACACAGGTCATTGCCCCCGAGGTGCAAGACCAGCCACCTGGGTGCAACCACATTGCAGCAAGGAGCCCCTCCCACCATAAGCCTCTTCGTCCAACCCAAACGATGTTGACCCAATGGCCCAAAAACAGCTGGGACCCCACGGTGGATCTTGCTGCAGAACGGCCACCCTAAAAGATCATACTGTGGCCACACAGCAGCGCCGTCAGTTTCTCCCCACGAGGGCTATCTAGAAGAGGGCAGAGAAAGGTTACCGTGCATGAAATCCTGCTCAACTGAACCAGCAGGCCAAACGTAAGTTAAATAGGCCGCAGACCTCCAGCAACCAATCTCCCAGATCCTATGACCCAGGAAGCCAGAAACTGCTGTGCTAGTGGCAGCCCCAATATGGAACTAGTGCGTTCCGTACCAGGCAGAGTCAAGGCCAATCACAACCAACGCCCTGGTCATAATCGCCCAAAATTGATAGCGCATGAGCGGGGAGCTATCCTGATGACTAAAAAGGTACCCCTGTCCCATTCCTCTCAAGTTACAAAAGGAGGAAAGGGCGGCCACTGGACAAACAGACTGATCATCAGCGGCCATCAAAAATATCCTGGACCCCCTACCTAACTGGTCAGTTTTAGACTGTCTCACCAAAGAGAGACGCCGGTGCCCTCAAACTGCAGGTCCGAGAACTGTAAGGCTCAAAGTGACCCGTCTCCGCGAGAGGAGGCCAAAGCCTCACTAACCCGAAGAGCCCCAAAAAACATCACACTGGCCACTGCCTGGAAAAGGCGGGCTTCATAGACAGAGGCACACAGACTGCTCCATGTATTATTAATGTTGGACAGCTGTTGTAAATTCAGTGCCAATCTGCAGTCCATAGAGGGCACCGATTGCTCCCTAACCCACCCCTCTAGCATTTTCCGAATGCAGAAATCCCCAGAGGAATCCGAGAATCCACTGGTCTTGGAAAGAAAAGCCAGGCCTGCCAGTCTAGTCCTAATAGTTTTAACTGATAGGCGGTGCTGCTTAAGCAGAATGCGAAACTCTATCAGGTGGTCGACAGGGATGGGCCAGATGTGTAAGTAGCCCACGGATTGGCAAAATTCCCAAAACTCCTTACCTGAGTTTTGGTATGACCTCAGGGTACTGGGCACTATTGAGAGGGCCATGGCCCTGCCTGCCTCGATCCTCCACTGCTTGTGAGCCCGCCCAGGCTCCACAGATGGCAAGGGAAGGCTTCCGGTGATCCACGAGCCCACGGAGCCAGCATCTGGAACCTGGACAACTGACCACAGGACAAGGCATCAGGCATCTCGGTTTCGAGCCTGGGAACATGATGGGCCAAAAACAAGGCATTTAGGGACAAAGACCTGCACACAAAATGGCAGACAAGCTGCATAACCCTGTCATTCTTAGAAGACAGGGCATTCACAACATGGACAATGGCCAGGTTGTCACACCAAAAGTGCACAGTCTTATTCCTAAATTGCTCCCCCCCATAGCTCTAAAGCCACCACTAGGGGAAAGAGTTCCAAAAATGTCAGATCCTTAACAATAGAAGAGGCCCTCCATTCCGGAGGCCACATAGAATAGCACCACTGGTTGCCCAAAATAACTCCGAACCCATGGGTCCCCACAGCGTCCGAACACAATTGCAACTCAGCTTCCAAAAGAAGCTCGTGCCTCCAAAAGGACAGAGCATTAAAGTGGGCTAAGAAGCTTTGCCATATGCTCAGGTCATTCCTGACCCCAGCACGCAAGCGCATCCAATGGCGGAGCAAACGAAGCCCCATCATTGCCGTATACAAATGACGTGAAAAGGCCCTGCCGGGGGCCACCACCTGGCAGGCAAAATTGAGTAACCCAGCCAACTCCTGAAGTTGGCAAAGGGTGACTTTACATCTCACTAAAACCTGATCCAATCTATCTTGAACCTTAAGGATCTTCTCAGATGGCAATCTGCAAGACTGCACAATGGAGTCCAATTCAATACCAAGTAAGGTAATCCTGGTGTCTGGGCCTTCGGACTTTTTGGGGGCCAAAGGAACCCCCAGATGAGCACAAAGAGCTTCAAAGGCCGACATCAGAGCCAAACACTGCTCTGAATGCGCAGGCCCGGCCATCAGGAAATCATCAAGGTAATGAATCACTGAACCCGAACTAGATCGCCTCCTGAGGGCCCACTCTAAGAAGGTGCTAAAGCTCTCAAACAGGGAGCAAGATATAGAGCAGCCCATGGGCAATGCTCTGTCCACATAATAGCCACCCTCAAAATGGAAACCCAGGAGCTCGAAATCATCCAGGTGCATGGGAAGGAGCTGGAATGCAGACTTAATGTCACATTTACCCATTAGGGCTCCTACACCACACTTCCTAACCATGGCCACTGCCGCATCAAAAGACGCGTAGCGAACTGAACAGAGCTCATCAGGAATGTAACCATTCACTGATTCCCCTTTAGGGAAGGACAAGTGGTGAATCAATCTAAATTCACCACTGGCCTTCTTGGGGACTATCCCAAAAGGTGAAACCCAGAGAGCGGGCGAGGGCAGGCATGCATAGGGGCCCAAGACCCTGCCCTCGGCCACCGCCACCTGCGGGTCCATGTTAGGTTGAATTCCATTAATTTTAATTAATTAATAAAAATGACCCAGTTTAAATCCAGCTCTGTGTCCGCGTTGTTATTCCGCCTCTGCTGCAATAATACTTGCAGTTATACAAACTAATAATCAGGACCTGGTGGTATCACTAAAAATATCTCTCAAAGCAATCCATCTGACTTTTGAAGTGCTTGCAAAGTCTGCAAAGTCATGCCTTTTATTGAGATTAAAGATAAAGTATTTTTTTCAGAATGCTAGCAGTAAAAGGTATAGATTACTTTTATTACTAGTACACAAATGTGAGTCTCTGGGTTCTCAAGATAGCTTGCTTAATTACCAGTAATGTTGCAATAGGGTTAATCATTCTTCAGAATTAGAAAGCTCTGAATAAAAGAGAAATCCCAAGACACTTTTTGGTTCATAATCAAATTGCATCAGAGAAGCAGAAAAAGAAGCATCTTATCTCCCAGGGTTAATTATTTTAAATATTTATCAAACAGTATTTTAGAAATAATTTGATCTCAAAACAGAAACTGCTATAGCTTGCTTGGAAAAATAATTTGGAGGAGGGAAAACCAATATTGATTCTTTGGGACATCAATAAATGAAGCAGTAACTTGCTGCTAATTAATTTTAGACAGTTGCATGGATTTTGGAAAGATGGTACTCTTTTCCTAATATTCTTTTTCATTAAAATATTTGTTGGCTTCATAAATCTTAGTAAGTATTATAAATTTATATCATTGTATGACTTTAATTCCACTTGATCTGGGGAACTAGGATTATGCTCTGCAAATGATATAGTAGTTTATAGTTAATTCTTGTATAGGAGCTCAGCCACTACGTTTATTTTGCATTTTAAATAATTTTAAAAGAATTAAATCAATTATGTATTAAATAAAGCCGGATTAGGCCAAATTAAATAAAAAATAAGTTTCTTTCTATACTGATGTCTAGAAGAATATACTGTCCTTGAATGGATTTAAATATCCAGTTTGGGGGATATATTTATAATTTATACAATATATAAGCCACCTGATCTACAGCTATATATATCTGTCAAATGCAATTTGCCTAAAGAAGCAGATAAATCAAGAATATATTCATGTTACACTAGAGTAATTAAACCTTAGAAAACATCATCCTAAGAAAAGAAATGACTATTTGGAATATTAACAGGAAAGATCACTCTGTTGAAATTAATGTTTTAATATTTAGTTCAGTCTGAGCTGCTATTAATAGTTATGTGCAGGAATGGATTCTATTTCTCATATGTAGCAATACGTTTTACAAGAAGGCTAACAACAGGAAGACAGGACTCTTGTCAATAATTATGTAACCAATTAGAACTATTTTGCACATATGTTTATATATATATATATATATATATATATATATATATATATATATATACATATATATATATATATATATATATATATACATATATATATATATATATATATATATATATATATATATATATAGTATAATTCATTCAACTTTTTAATAAGCAGAATCATTGTAGTGTTAAGTGAGCACCCTTAAACTCAAATCATTGCTGGTTGTGTCAATATTTATAGTACTAAAGCACTCAATTCAGGTTTATTAATTTTTCAGAAAAAAATAGAATTGATGATATCCTCTGTAACTGATTATTCTACCTTCAGTGTCCACTATTTGAACCGTTCTTGTAAAGTGTTTCTATCAAGTAGTGTTTTCCTCAGATGGAACCCTTGTATATGTTGTATAAAGCTAAGTACTCTTTAATAATATCAATATTTAGTTTTTATTTAATTCTAAATTTGTTGCTTGGTTCTTCCACCAATACAGAAGATTCCTAACTGGTTTCTCTTTCAATTATAAGGTTCCCGTCCCCAGTTTTTACTAAAAAATGATATTCTTTTCATCCTTATTCAAGAAGCATGATAAAAAAGACTTATGAAGATTCAAGCTGGATTGCTGTATATTGTCAAGCAGCGAATCAGGGATGTACATGAACTCTAAATGCTAGATCAACTTCAAATGTAAGATGCTTCAGTAGTGTCCTCCAGACCTGAAACTGAAATTTATGATGTTTATTTTCAATAATCAAAACTCTACAATCAGCCGCTATTAATAATTTTATCCTTTATCTTAAATTGGTGATCATCATCCACTCATAAATTTGATTTCTATTGGTTGTTTATTTTGTGTGAAAATGTATTTTCAGTACAGAAATAGCTCAACTATTACAATTTTGTGCAAATTTTTAAATATGATGATTTATATGATGGTGAAGGGGGGAAAAATGTCACCATAATGATTGGTTTGGCAAAAACATTTTTGCTAATTATACTTTCATTATGAACAATATCAGTTTGGTCAAATAGCATCTTATTCTAAGTTCTGTATATGTTTCTTTGTCATATAATTATTTGCCATATTTTACTTGTGATTAACTTTGTTAAAATATTTATTAGTCAAAAGAAATGTTGGATATAGACAACAGAAATGAGACAGGCATCACAAAATTCCTACTGTTTGGACTGGGGAATCCTGTCAAACTACAGCCTTTTCTTTTCTCACTTTTCCTGGTGATTTATCTTGTCACATCAATTGGAAACATCACCATCATTATATTAGTTGCAGCTAACCAACAGCTTCATATACCAATGTACTTCTTCCTTGGGAATCTATCCTGTGTGGAACTTGTTTATTCTTCAACTATCATACCAAAAATGTTATCTGATTTATTAGGTGGAGATAGAACTATTACTGTGGGAAACTGTCTAGTTCAATATTATTTATTTGGCTCTTGCGTAGGTGTAGAAACATTTATTCTTGCAGCAATGTCTTATGACCGTTATTTGGCAATATGTAGACCGTTATTCTATACTTCTCTAATGAATAAGGAGATTTGTTTCCAGTTTGTAGCTGTAGCATGGATAAATGGTTTTATGGCTAATAGTATTATTGTCTTTCTGATGGCTCAGTTTTCGTTCTGTGGAACTAATGTGATAGATCATTATTTTTGTGATTTAAGTCCTCTGAAAAAACTGTCTTGCAGTGACCTTACCTTGTTTGAACTCATTGTTCTTCTCTTGTCTTTCATTTTTACTATTGCTCCATTTTTCCTCACCTTCACTTCTTACATTTGTATCATTAGTAGTATCATAAAAATCCAATCTACTATTGGAAGGCGGAAAGCTTTTTCAACCTGCTCATCTCATCTGATGGTGGTTTGCCTTTTTTACAGCACCTTAATCATTGTTTATATATTGCCAGACACTCCAACTCTGAGACACCTCAATAAAATCTTCTCCATTTTTTATACAATCCTGACTCCTTTGGCTAATCCCCTCATCTATACTTTAAGAAATAAAGAAGTTCACCAGGCTTTAAGAAGAACTGTTGATAAGTTGATAACTTTTTTTGAAGACAGTTAGGCAGAAGATAAGAACACAAATAATGTCCAGCTGGATCAGATGCCCAGTTCATCTAGTTCAACAATCTGTTTTACTAACCAGATACACAGGGAAACCTGCAACTCTCCCAGATGGCCTTCATAGACAACCACACTGCCATCAAGATTTCCATGACTTCCATTGAGCACTCATGAAAGGGTAGTCCTAACTGATTTTTATCTTTAACAGGTGAAAATGTTGAACATATTTGATAAACTAGCGATAATTACTGTCTTTGCAGCCACAACTATTTGTCTCTGGGGGTTTTTTGGTTGTCAAGGAAGTACAACTGTGATGAAGTGGTGAAAATGACTTTTATTGTATATTTTGCACTTTCCCCATTTTATAAAGAATATCAATATGTTAAACTTAGTTCATGTTATTTTTTTTTACAAAATGAATAAATTGAGAAAATACAATAACTTAATCATGAATGTAATTGCATTTTTACTTCTGATTAATCATTGTAACTTGATTCTAATTCTAAATTTATCTGTCATATAGCTGTGACCTTATATGCAGTAGTTTAGAATGGAGAAGGAGGAATGGGATGGATTATATGAAATCAAAGCTGTATGTTAATTTCCTATCATAACAACTGTGATTAAAAACAACATAAAATTAAACTTTCTTACTAATTTCCTTGGCTATAATTATTTTCAAATATTGGGAAACATTAATCAATAGAACATTGTTTGAAAGTCTAATTTTTTGAAGTTTCCAAGAGAAAAATAAATTAAACATTGTATAAAACAGGAAGATTTCCTTTTTATGCCAATCATTTCAACAATTTAATTCATTGGCTAAAAAAGATTCTAAAATATGGTAATTGATTTTTGTTAAGGCATTGGATTCTGTGTGGATTACTTTCTTTAATAAAATTGGGATTTATCATTGAAATATCTAGTGGAGGATACAGATAAATCATTTCTTCATTATATTTTGAAGGATAAAAAGAGGGATTTGAAGTTAGTTTTGCTATTATGCTTACCTGTTAATTATTTTTATTTCATACTAAGTCAATGAGAGGTGAGATTGCTTGGGAAAACAGAGTTGTAGGAGCTTATGTATACTTGAATATTTCTGTTTTAGACTACAGAAATGTTGAAGTATATTCAAAAGTATTCATGTGGGACAGAGGTGGGTTCTGGGTTTTTTTTGCTACCAGTATGCTCAGGCACGCGCTGTGAAGGAGGGTGTGCTTTGCACATGCAAACATATGTGGTATTTTTTAAAAAAGTTTCTGCATATGTGCAGAAGAAAAAAACCCAAGATGGTGTCACATACAGTGTCACCGAGAAGACTGGTTCAATGCATAGTAGGCCTGGCTCGCTGCTGGTTCCAGCAATCCAGGCAAGTTACTACTGGTTCAATAGTACTGGTTCAAACTGGGGGGGACCTACCGTTGATGGGGGGGTGTTAAATAAATATGTATTTTTGGTTTTTTTATTTTTTCTTTCTTTCTTTTATTTTTATTTTTTCTCTTATTCAGTTTTGTTCAGTTACTCAGAATTACCTTTTTTTGAGTTTGTATTTTAAGTTTTGAATAAAAATATTTTGAATAAAAACATAATATACTGCTGGTTTTATGTTGGTTTGTTGGTTGTGAGACCCCCAGGTTTGGTTTTAAAATGGATAATACAAATCTAATAAATCTAATAAATAAATAATTATACAAAATATTTTAAATAAATGAATGCAATTACCAGAAACAAAAGAACTTCAACAAAACAATTCTCATTCTTAGTGTATTTAGTTTGCAGAGATGGAGTTTGTAATTCATGCCCATATCTATCCATTAGAAAGAGGTCTCCCTACTCCAATAACATTTTCTTTCCCTTAAGAAGATAATCTTAGAAAAAGATGATGTAACCTGCCATCATACTACATGAAGAAGTCCCTTATCGTGCCACTTCCTGAACCTCCCACAGGATGTCCTATGCCCCAACTGAATTGAAAATTCCTATTGCATTACTAGTTATGAAAGAATCTTGTGCTAGCTAATTTTTGTACAAGAAGGAAAAACGTATTTTCTTCAAATCTCATTGTTTTGTTTTGTTTTTTTATCTTTTGGGAAGACAAAAAGACTTCCTTAATTTTTAAGGATTTATAGCAATCAATCTCAAGAAGAATTCAATTTAGGCGGAATGCAATAATACATCTCAGAAATTGCAGTGTAAAATGTCTCATTATCAATCACCCTAACCCACTGCTACTGACAGATGCTTTTCACTTAATTTAAATGAAGATTCCAAGGAAAAAAAGAATGATTTCAGATTTCCAAAAATTCTGGAGAAAATACAATATAATGTATAGAATGATGGAACTGACAGTCAACATCAGCTGGTAGCACAAAATATATGAGTTTCTGTAGGCCACCCATCTTTTCTTTGAAGCAGATTCAGCATTGGCAGTTTTTGCCTTTTTCCAGCATTAAACAAAAATGTTCAACTTGCTAATATATTGTTATAGATTAATTTTATTCTTGGCACATGAATGTGACCTTATGGATTCTCATGATTAATTGCACAAATAATATTGTAAAAGGGTCAATCTTTCTCAGAATTATGACAACCAGCTTGCCATAGTATTTAGACTCAAAGGCAAAAAATTCCAAACACACGATAAAAATAAAGATAAAAACGTACAGGATTAGTAGCTTTGGGCAATAAGTAATCTCAAGATAAAACAACAACAACATTAAATTTCCTTTGGGGTTCATATTGAAATTATATCAGAAAAGCAGCAATGAATCTCTTAGGTATAATTATTTTAATTTTTTAATGAAAACTTATTTTGAAATATTTTCAACTCACATTCTAAATTCTCTTTAGAATACAAATTATTGAGTGGTAATTTGAAAAACCCCCAGTATCTTATAACCTTTAACTTGCTACAAATACATTACACAGATAAATTTTGTAAGAATATTTTTTAATATTTTTTCCATTAAAATATTGATTGGTCTTATAAATCTTGGTAAGGTATATCATGATTTCATTTTAGTTCATTTGGCCAACTTGTATGGTTTGTAAGTAATGGGATGTAGCTGACATTTACTTTAAAGCTGTGATTTATCCAGCAGATAATTTTAAAACAAATCATATGTTGTGTGTTGGGCAAAGTCATTTCAGTTCTTATGCTTCCAACAGGTTTGGACTTTTTCATCTGAGCTGATTTTGGCAAAAACATTTGGTGTTGTTCTTTGAGGAAGATATATTGCCTTTATAATTATGAAGACAATATTTTTATCAATAAATATGAACTGAAACAACTTTAAATATGGTTACATTTACTATTGAATAAATAGTTGATTGAGGATTGCCTTGTGTAGGGAAATGTTTTAATGTGCAAACTGATTTTAATGTAAAAAAATTCAGAACTGCCAGCATGTAATTCCTAATACTTTTATAAAAAAGCAAAACATAATATTGTAGCTGCTATGCTCCTTTGTGCTTAGCAGTATGATCAATGTGTATCTTTCAAGCATCTATATAGAACACTACTTCCCCTCTTCCTCCCCTTCCCCCCTGTCTGCTGCCAATTTGAAGCTTTTCACCTGCTCAGTTCTCTTTCCTTCAATAGTCTAGTTAAATCTAGGTATTTTGACAATGTTTGCTTAAAGTTTCCCCATTCTTTTGTGAAAAGAGAGCCACATCATCAGCATATAAAACAAGTGGATAATTTACCTTGGCAATCTTGGGGAGACAGAAACTTGGAAAGGAGAGTCTGTCTGGTAGGGAGCTTTAACAGAAGTTAAATAAAGTACAAATTAAAATGCAGCCTTATCTAACTCACTTTAGAACAGTTGAGTTTCTAACTTTAACTAAGGTATTCTTATAAAATTACTAAATTAGGAACAGGAACTGCCTATTTTTATTTGTGGGCCAGTTGGAGAAAAATGTAAGGAACATCCCATTGCAATAATAAAAAATATTATATATAATACTGCAGATGCAATTTATATATTATTTATGCTAGCTACTGCTATACTAATGAGTCCCTGTTAAGTATTTTCATTATGACTTTAAAGGTTCATTTGTTTCCTGGTTAGGAACTATCAAACTATCAGCATAGAATGATCCTCATTTTTCTAACTATCATAAAAATTATTCATGATACCAAGCTGATGACTAGATATTGCAGAAGAGACGGAGTAACGACTCGGACACAAGAGCTGGATTTAAACTTGGGTCATTTTTATTATAATAAATTTGCATAATTTATTAATTAAATTAGCATGAATTAGCATAAATTTGCATAAATCAACATACTTAACTATGACCCGGAACCAAATGGACCTGCAGGGTCAAACAAACACTTCCGGGGCGGAAATGACGTAAAAGGTCAACATTCCTGGGCAACTATGGGCGTAATCGATGCTGGTCCAGGTGAGGGACCTCTCCCTCACCTGAGACCCTGCCATACACTCGCATGAGGGGGGTCCCGCCGGCTCACCCCTACCCTGGGACTTCAATAGCGGGACCCAAAGACAGGTTCCCCCCAAGTGCGCAGGTAGCACCCACCATGGTCTTGGAGAGAACCTGTCAATCATCCCCAAAGATGCCCAAGGGAGAACGCGCAGTTGCTGAAACCACCCAGATTTCCGCCCCTAACCTGCCTACCCAATGACCAGAGGTAAGCCAATTAACCTAATTAAATGCAAACACCCCCTAACCGCACATCCATCTCCCCAGTGTGGAATGGGCGAAAAAACAGCCTGGCCTAATGGGCGAGGCTGCAAAAAATTCCCATTCGGCCCCCGCAGGCGACCCCGAGGCACACTGCAAAATAGGGAAGGGCGGGTGGGTGTCTGCTCAGGCAACCAGGTCCGGGCGAAAAGGCTGTTTCCCGGCCTGCTGCCCCTTAAATAGGGCCAGCAGGCCCCGCCCGGACCCGACATCATGCCCAGCCACGTGGGCAGGGCATTCCCGGCCGAAATCTCGTCTCGCGAGATTTCGGCCGAAAACAAGATGGCGGCCGCCATCTGAAGGGTCCGAGTCTGCCCGGCCCTTCAGCAACATCGCCGTGGGGCCGGTGAGTCAGCCGGCATTATTGCAGAAGAGACGGAGTAACGACTCGGACACAAGAGCTGGATTTAAACTTGGGTCATTTTTATTATAATAAATTTGCATAATTTATTAATTAAATTAGCATGAATTAGCATAAATTTGCATAAATCAACATACTTAACTATGACCCGGAACCAAATGGACCTGCAGGGTCAAACAAACACTTCCGGGGCGGAAATGACGTAAAAGGTCAACATTCCTGGGCAACTATGGGCGTAATCGATGCTGGTCCAGGTGAGGGACCTCTCCCTCACCTGAGACCCTGCCATACACTCGCATGAGGGGGGTCCCGCCGGCTCACCCCTACCCTGGGACTTCAATAGCGGGACCCAAAGACAGGTTCCCCCCAAGTGCGCAGGTAGCACCCACCATGGTCTTGGAGAGAACCTGTCAATCATCCCCAAAGATGCCCAAGGGAGAACGCGCAGTTGCTGAAACCACCCAGATTTCCGCCCCTAACCTGCCACGGAGCGGGGGTCAGATCTCTATCTTGGCCCCCCGACTCCCCCCTCTATCTGCGCCAGCTCACGCAGAGACCTCTGCAGGTCCTGTAAGAAAATGGCGTTCCCCTGTTCTGACAGGTGAACGCCATCGGCCCGGTAAAGCCACGGCCGATCTACAGTGATGAGGGGATGGGCAACTACAATCCCCCCTAATTCTTTGACAGTTTTTCCCACGGCCTTATTCACCCTACGTCTAACCCGGTGGATGGCCCTAAGGGAAATGGCGTCCCTCCAAACGATCCGTGGGAGGATCTCTGACCACACCACTTGCGTGGTGGGCCATAACATGCGAAGCCGCCGCAGGTCTTCGCGCGCCTGGACGATCAACGGTAGACCGCCAAGCAGGCATAGGTCATTGCCACCGAGGTGCAAGACCAGCCATCTGGGTGCGGCTATGGGCTGCCGACCACCCAGTCCCATCTGGGCGCGACCCTGGGTAGCCGCCCGCCCAGCAGCGCCGGGTACCGCCCTGAGATGCTGCGTACCCAGCAGTGTCGGTAGGAGGCCCTCCCACCGCATACCCCTCCGGCCCATCCAAACAACATTGACCCACCGTCCCAACGACAGCTGGGTCCCGATGGCACTTCTGGCTGCCGAGCGGCCGGCCCAGAAGACCATGCTGTGGCCACACAGCAGCGCCGTCGGTTTCTGCCTGGACTGGGAACCTGGAAGAGGACACACACAGAGAGGTTACCTAGCCTAAACCCTGCCCCGGATCCTCAGCGGGCCTAACATAACCCAAATATGCCGCTGACAGCCAGCGGCCGATCTCCTGAATCCGTTGGGCCGGGAGACCAGAAAGTGCCGCGCTAGTGGCGGCGCCGATACGGAACGAATGCGTTCCATAGCCGGCGGGATCCATGCCTACCTGAGACATAGCCTTAGACACTATCGCCCAGAATTGATACCGGGTCAGGGGGGAACCATCCTGGTGTATAAAAAGGTACCCACGCCCTGACCCACGCAAGACACAAAATTGCTGCAAAGCAGCCACCGGGCAAACAGACTTATCGGTGGCTGCGCTAAGTTCAAGTCTAACCCCTCTGTGCAACTGATCTGTCTTGGAGTGTCTCACCAAAAGAGAGACACCCCCCTGTCTAAAGGTCAGATCAACGAGCTGGAAGGCGCGGAGCGACAAGTCAGACTGCGAGGAGGCCATTGCCTCGCTGACCCTGAGGGCCCCAAAAAACATAACGCAAGTCGCTGCCCTGAACAGCCGAGCCTCGTAAGGAGAGGCACACAGACTGCCAAATGTCTGATTAATCAGAGACAGCTGCTGAACCGTCAGGGCCCGACGAGTGTCAGAGGGAAACCCCTGTCGCTCCCTCACCCAACCTTCCAGCATCCTCCGGATGCGAAAATCACCCGTAAAATCACCAACCCCCCCCGCCTTGGACAGAAAGGCGAGGCCGGCTAACCTAGCCCTGATAGTCCTCACTGAAAGGCCACGCCCCTTCAGCAGGACACAGAATTCAGCTAGGTGCTCAACCGGGGCAGGCCAGCAATGGGGGTAACCCTTACCCAGCCTGAAATCCCCAAACTCCTTACCTGCACGCTGATAAGCTCGCAGGGTACTAGGAGCTACCGATAAGGCGATCGCCCTGGAGGCCTCGTCTCTCCAGCTCTCGAGAGCCCGCCCAGGCTCCACAGGTGGGCTGGAAACACCTCCGGCGACTCTCGGGCCCACGGGGCCAGGGTCCGAAACCTGGACAACTGACCACGGGACAAGGCGTCAGCCACCCCGTTATCTAAACCAGGGACATGCCTAGCCAAGAACAAGGCGTTCAAAGACAAGGACCTGTGCACAAAATGGCGGACAAGCCGCATCACCCTATCACTCTTAGAGGACAGGGCGTTCACAACATGGACAACCGCTAGATTGTCACACCAAAAATGCACAGTCTTATCCCTGAACTGCTCCCCCCAGAGCTCTAAGGCCACTATTAAGGGGAAAAGCTCCAAAAAAGTTAAGTCCTTAACCAATGAACAGGCACTCCATTCCGGAGGCCACGCCGACCAGCACCACTGGTCACCTAACACTACCCCAAAACCGCAAGTCCCTGCGGCGTCGGAACACAGCTGCAGCTCCGCTTCCAAAAGAAGCTCCTGCCGCCAAAACGACAACCCGTTAAAACGTTCCAAAAACTCCCGCCACACGCAGAGGTCAGCCCTGACCCCTGCACATAAGCGGGTACGATGGTGGGGCAAACTTAGCCCCTTCATCGCATCATACAACCGGCGAGAAAAAGCCCTACCAGGCACCACTACCCGACAGGCAAAATTAAGAATCCCAGCCAACTCCTGGAGCTGCCGAAGAGTAACCTTCCTGCAGCCCAGGACCGTCTCAAGCTTGGACCTGATTTTAACCAACTTATCCAGGGGCAATCTGGAAGATTGCTCCACTGAATCCAATTCAATACCCAGGAAGGTAATCCTGGTGGCAGGGCCTTCGGTCTTCTCGGAGGCTAAAGGCACCCCCAGTTGAGCACAAAGGGCTTCGAAGTCCCGCATCAAAGCAAAGCATTGCTCCGATTGCGCAGGCCCGGCCATCAAGAAATCATCAAGGTAATGAACGACGGACCCCAGGCCACTCCGCCTCCTGAGCACCCACTCGAGGAAGGTACTAAAGCTCTCAAAAAGGGAGCAGGAAATAGAGCAGCCCATCGGCAATGCCCTATCCACGTAAAACCCACCTTCGAAATGGAAGCCCAGCAGCTCGAAGTCGCCTGGGTGAATGGGGAGGAGCCGAAATGCCGACTTAATGTCGCATTTACCCATAAGGGCTCCCACCCCACACTCCCTAACCATAGCCACGGCCGCATCAAAGGATGCGTACCGGACAGAACAAAGCTCGTCAGGAATGAAGTCATTCACTGACTCCCCTTTCGGAAAAGACAAATGGTGAATCAACCGAAATTCACCACTCGCCTTTTTGGGGACCACACCTAAGGGGGACACACGAAGATTCGGAAAGGGCGGCTCCGGGAAGGGCCCAAGGACCCTGCCCTCAGCCACCTCCTTTCGAATCTTAGCCCGTACAATGACTTCATGTCCGACAACCGACCTGAGGTTGTCGGACATGAAGGCCCTCCTAATACCCACATAAGGGATCCTAAATCCCTCGGAGAAGCCCCTCAAGAGCAACTCGGCTCTCGGGCGAGGGTGGTAGTCGATCAACCAACCCTCAAGCACAGAAACATTAATTGGGCTGGGCCCCTTTCCCCCCAGCTGGTGGGGGAGGTTTTCCTGGACCCCCGCCCTTCTTCTCCGCCCCTTTCTTGGGGCGGGGACAGACTGAAGCCGCATGGGACCCCCCACAATTCCCGCAGGCATGCTTGTACTTACAAAAGGGACGAAAACACGCCCCTTTTGCAGCAAACTCATGACAAGCGGGCGAGGCCCCCTTGCCAGCCACACCCGGAGTCGCCTTGGCCGGCGAAGCCGCGCCGGGCTCCTCCTCCATAAAGTGCCCACTATCCGTGCGCTCACACCCTTCCTTCCCGGACATATGCGTGGCCCGGAACCACAGGTCCGGGACCACCATATCCCACGGCAAGTTGGGCTCCACAGCCATCCTCATGCGGAAACCCTTATCATAATGGCGCCAGATGGTGCCCTTATATTCAAAGTGGGCCCTGGCAATTAAGTCTATATACTTAAACATGGCAGAGGCCATAGCCGGCTGCCGTTGGATCACCACCGACCCATAGGTAAGAAAGGCATACAGCCAGGAGCTGAAGCATTTCGTTACCTTGGTCTTCTTTGTTTTCTCCCCCGGGACAATCTCTTTCTCCTGCTTGGGAACCTCACGGTTCAAAAGCGAAAAGAGATCCACGTACTCGCCCCGCCAAATAGCCTCCTTGACCGACGGGTGAAGGTGGCAACCTAGAGGGGTGGACGGCAGCCCGCACGGTATGGCCCCCGCTTTAATACAAGCAAAGGGGTCCCACACCGAGTTGGCCGCCACGCCAAAAACACCCGCCCCATGGGGGTAGGGGAAAACCGGGAGCGGGGGCATGACAGGAGGGGCCGGAGGAACCCACCCCCCTGCCCCTGGCACCGCAGGTGTCCCCGCAGGACCCGTCCCGGACAGCGGAGCAGCGCCGGCCGCCGACTGCCCCGGAGGAGGAACCGGCGGAGCCCACACCTGCCCGCAGGTGCCCGCGAGGGACCCCAAAAGGCTGGACCCACTCCCGACCCCCGCCGGGGGAAAACCCGGGGCGGGGGGAGGAAGAAAAGACAGGGTTGTGGTGTGTGGTGCAGCCTCACCTGCCCCGTACGGGGTTGAAGACATCCACGGGGGGCCCAATGGTGTGGGGCCCGGAAAAGCCGCCATCGGCCCTGCAGGGGCCTGCCGTCCGAACGGAGCCGGCTGCCCAGCCTGGGCCGCCGCCGGCTCCCTCCCCAACGCCGCGGGCACTTGATCGCTGGACGCTCCGGGGACCGCACCGCTCCTCCACTGCTCGAGCTCATCGAGCCTCTCCAACACCCTGGCCCAAGACAAAGCAGGAGAAACATCAGGTTGAGGGGCAGGAGGCAACGAGACCACCCCCCTGTCCAGGGACCACCCCAGCAGTCCCCTCCCTGCTGGCCCGGGCCCGGGCAGAAGGCCTAAGGGCCCTCCTGGGGCGCGCCGCTGGCGGAGCCATAGGAGCAGTGGCAGGCCTTTTCTTGGGAGCCATCACCCTTCTTCCCTTTGTATGCAATAAGCCACTAAAACCTCCTAGGAGAAACCCCCAGCACGAGTGGCAGGCCCAACTCCCCAACCACGGGGCCCTACCTAGGGCCTGGGAGCACCTGCTACCCCTTTAACCCCCTTAAGGGCAAAACTTACAATTATATCTAATTGCACAGTATTTATGTTTATGTATTATTACGATAGCAAGCCTCCCTGCGCAGGCAGGCCTGAAAAGCCTGCAATCCGGTAACACCAACCCTCAAGACCGGGGCCCAGACCCAACACCCCCCACCGCGCCCTCCTCCCAGCCGGGAGGGTTACCAGTCCCCCTCGGGCCCGAGGGGGATCGCTGAAGACCGCTCGAGTGAAAGGAGTGAGGCCTCAACGTTGTCTTGAAGAGAAGTATTAGCAAGCAGAGCACTTTTCGCCCCCTCGGCAGGCCACAAAATGGCGGCCGCAACACGAGGGAGACTCAAAATGGCGGCCGAGCAGCACCAAACAAGTGTCTGCTCAGGCAACCAGGTCCGGGCGAAAAGGCTGTTTCCCGGCCTGCTGCCCCTTAAATAGGGCCAGCAGGCCCCGCCCGGACCCGACGTCATGCCCAGCCATGTGGGCAGGGCATTCCCGGCCGAAATCTCGTCTCGCGAGATTTCGGCCGAAAACAAGATGGCGGCCGCCATCTGAAGGGTCCGAGTCTGCCCGGCCCTTCAGCAACATCGCCGTGGGGCCGGTGAGTCAGCCGGCGTTATTCTGCCACATTTATATAATTTATATAGACAGTTTAAGGATCCTGCAAATTTGCTTCTGGGAAGGGGTAGTAATTATTGTATTTTTATTCACTGTAGTGGCAATTTGGAAGACCATTTTAATTTGAGTTTATTGACATATTTTGATTTGTCCTTCTTGTCATAAAAATATATATAAGTTCAGAGTTCATTTTGAGTTATTCTACCTTTTGCTGAATAAGGAAGGACATCTTATGGTAAAAGTCTAACTTTTCATTTCCAGAATCACATGCCTCTCAATCAAAGTTGGGGCTTGCAGTCTCATGGCCATAGTGGGGCCATGAGGTTATAGTGCCATATTTTGATAAAGGTTGCTGTTATAATTGGGATCTTTTGCACAAAACCTAGCTCTGAATCTTTTGCACAAAACCGAATATTGTGGAAACTAGCCGTCCTTTGGATATCTCTGATTAAGGAGCTCCTGACAGCTTCCAAGAGATTTGGTTGTCATCTTGCTTGGTATGTTTACTTTTTATATTATGCTTTAAAATCTGTTTTCTTTAGCTAATAATAAAGCTTAAAATATATTTATTTATTGGTGTGCTTATTGCCTCTTGATCTAAAAGAACCAGTTGCCTAGGCATCTGTTCACTGCCCTGATATTAGAAAAAAGAACCACTTGGCAATAGAAAACTATACGGCAAATCTTCATTCTCTTTTGTTCTTTGACTGTGAGAAGAAAATTTCTTCTTTGACTGTGAGAAGAACATTTTCACAATTTATTTATTTATTTAATTGGATTTGTATGCCAGTTAAATGCTAGAAAGACAATTTCACTCCTGCCAAAAGTTGGACTATTGCTTTCATTAATTTTGAAATTGTGAAGATGTGATTTAGATTTTGTTAAAAAGATGCATTAGAGAAAAAAATAGAAGACAGTTCTCTGAGCATTTGTTGAATTTTTATTTGAAAGATGTGAAAAAATAGTTATTGGATTCTGTAGACTCCAAAATTATGTCAGTGTTTTACTTGCCAATGCTTTGAATATTAAATTAAAAGATAAACTATGTGTCAAAATATTATGAATTGTAACAATGTTCCACTATTTCATTCTTATGAATAAAATAAAATTTCAATGTGTTCTCTGTACCAGAAAACATCCCGAGTAGAAGGCCTCAAGCAAGTTAATTAAAAACAACTTATCCTCATTTGTTGTTCTTAATCAATAATTTTACCTGGTAGATTCCATGACTAAAATTTCTCTTGTGTCCACCTCCTCATCCCAGCTATAGCTAATGTTTCCACTATTTGAATGGCATAATGGTAAATTCTTCCCTAGCATTGAAGATGTATTCAATGCATTCTCCACTTCTCTCTCTTCTTCCCCATTCCCTTTATTTTGGAAAAGGGGGAATTAGTACTTTATATTTTTGCATTTGAACCTGTGTTCTTGTTATATATTCTAGAATTTATGTCAGATTTCATTAATGGAAAACGATATTGGATATGGAAGAAAGAAACCAGACAAACATCAGAGAATTTATCCTTCTGGGCTTGGGGAATCCTGCTCAACTACAACTTTTCCTTTTCTGGTTCTTCTTGGTGATTTATCTGATGATAATAATTGGAAATCTCCTCATCTTTCTGCTTATTGTGATTGATCAACACCTTCACACACCGATGTACTTCTTTCTGGCAAAATTGTCTTGTTTGGACACTTGTTATAGCTCTATCTTCTTGCCAAAAATGCTGGCCAATATGCTGAATGGAAAAAGAACCATTAGTGTGAAAGAATGCCTAGGACAATATCATTTATTATGCATTTGTGCAGCTCTAGAAACCTATCTTTTGGCTGCTATGTCTTATGATCACTATTCAGCAATTTGTAGACCTTTGGTCTATGCTTCTATAATGACTAAGAAATTCTTTTTCCAGCTCATGGCTGGGACATGGATAAATAGTTTTATATTTAATATAATCCTGATAGCTGTTGTATCTCAGTTATCATTCTGTGGACCTAATGTCATAGACCATTATTTTTGTGACTTACGTCCATTGATGAAATTATCCTGTAGTGATACAAGTTTCCTTAAATTATTTGGCTTTCTCATGGCTGTTGTTTTCACCATTGCTCCATTTCTATTGACTCTCATTTCTTATGTCTGTATCATATGTGCCATCATTAAAATTCAGACCACCACTGGAAGGGAAAAAGCCTTTTCAACCTGCTCCTCTCATCTCATAGTAGTTTGCCTCTATTATGGCACATTGATCATTGCTTATGTATTGCCAGACACTCCCTCCCTTAGACCTCTCAGTAAAATATTCTCTATTACCTATACGGTCATGACTCCTTTGATCAACCCCTTCATCTATACTTTAAGAAACAAAGAAATTCACAAAGCTCTAAGACGACTTTGTGATAAAATTGTTTATGGTGTAAGTGTCATTTGAAACTGTTAAAGCATTTTCATTTTTATTGGGTAATAAAAAGTTTAATGTAAGTCTGCAAATCTAGTGTCAAAAATGTACTGCTATTTGGTTCAGCAGTATTGGTTGAGAATTTGGATGGGTTCATGGTGGAGAAAAAAATAATTTAATTATTTTATTTTATTTTCCATCACCTGTTTAATATGCTGCCCATCTCATCATCCTTGGTGATTCTTAATATCTTTATTTTATTCATCAGTCCAAACCTAGGTTTTTTCAGATGTTTTCAGAAATTTGTCTTTTTCCTGGTGGTCTTCCATCAGTTTGTATATTTATTTGATTTGAAGAATTGCTGTTATTTTGGATTTTCCTTGCCAGAGAGAGTAGACTTTTTTTTGCATTCTTTTATGTTTTTTATAATATAATTTTTAAAAATGTGTTTCCATACTTCGGCTTTCAGTAAGTTTTTCATAAATGCTTCACTGAAATTGAGTTTGATAATTGTCTCAAACTTGTTATTTTTAAAAAGACATCTTTCTACTATAAAACGTATAATTAAGATTGTTGATTTTGATTGAAAGAATGCTTTATTGTTATATTGTTATCGTTATATAAAATATTGTTTTTGATAATAACTTGTTCTGTGATTTAAATTAAAACATTTCAATCAGAATAGAGCTGGAAGGGACCCTAGAGGTCTTCTACTCCAGCCTCCTGCTTAAACAGGAAATTCTATATCAGTGATGGTGAACTTTTTTGGTTCATGTGCCAAAAGTGTGTGTGTGTGTGTGTGCAGGCGCACTAGCACTCATGCACGTGCCCACACCCATTTCCTCCCCCATGCATACGTACCCTGTGCTGCCCCTGCACATGTGCACAATCCCCCACATCTCCAAGCATGTGCACAGGCCTCTCTGAAGCCTGGGACAGTGGAAAAATGGCCAAATGGCCAAACTGGAACTTCTCTTTTTATCTTATAGGTGGCCATACCAAGTGTGCCTTCAGGGAAGCTTCCTTAAGCCTCCAAAGTGCAAAAAAACAGCACAATGGGCAAACTGGAAGTCTTTTTTTCTGAAGTTTCAGTTTGCCTGTTGGGTAGGTTATTGCACTTTGGGGCTTCAAGGAAGCTTCCCTGAAGCCTCCAGAGGGTGAAAAGGCCTTCCTCAAGACTGAAAATCAGCTGGCTAGCATGTGCATGTCCGGTGGAGCTGACATACGGCAATGCCTCGCTTTCCCCCCATGCGTCCCATAGGTTCGCCATCAAGGTCTATATATCATTTCAGACAAGTGATTGTCCAGTCTCTTCTTAAAAATCTCCAGTGATGCAGCACCCACAATGTTTGAAGGTAAGCTGATCCACTGGTTTATTATTCTCACTGTTAGGAAGTTTCTCCTTAATTTGAGGTTGTCTATGTTCTTGATTAGTTTCCATTCATTGTTTCTTGTCTGCCCTCTACAGTAAATTATGTAACTATACATAACTATGTATAGAATATAGAATATAGAATATGAAGCTCAGGGTTAAACTCTGAAGTCCTTGATGTTCTTTGAGTTTGTTTGCTTGCAGATGTTGTTTCCCATATAGGTGTGATGGAATGTAATCTGGATTCCCAGGAGTGAAGAAATGCATTCCAGAGATAAGGAGCAACTCAACTCCTATAGTTTATATGAGAGACAGAAGGTGAAAATAGTCCCTCCCTAATATTAATGTCTAAGAACTCCTTTAACCCAATAACTCCTTGATCAACAAATTATATGGTCTGTTAGCTGGGATCTTTGTCCCAGGTTTAAAATCCACAGTACAATCACAGTCTCCAAATTGTAGAAATTAGCCTCTTCCTCTCTGAATACACCTGAAAATTAAGCATATTTAGCTAGCAGCTATACTCTCCTGCTTTGAAGTTTTCCTTGGAGGCAGAAGGATTGTGGTTAGTTGCATTCTATGGTGTTGGCAATTAGGATAAGGGGAGAAAGGACCCCCCATCTCTCAATCCACTAACATGTTATGAAGCTTTAGTCGTCTGAATTTTTCTTACTTACTGGATGACCCTCAAGCTCTCCCGAGGGAGGCAATTGTAATTTCACTGAACCAGAATTGCAGAAAGTGCCTTGTTCAGATGTCTTTGGGTTTCTGACTGGGCACCTTCTGACCATATATATTCATAGTCTCCATAGTAGAAACAGAAGCCCTAATCTCACCATCTCTGTCTCTCCTTAAAGGAAACTGAAACAGTCCCCATTTGAATTGGCTCTCCTGCCAGTATGGAAATGCAGTGGTGTGGAGGAAGGCATCCCATGAAACTTGATTGAATTTTTCTAGCTGGGCATCTATTGCCATACAATGCTAGTATGATTTCTCCAAGGATGATGGAACTTGCCTTACCAGTTCATCTCAGAAGTCATAGTGTAAACATTATTTTAACTAATAAATAAGAGCTTGCTCCTTCCAATTGATATCTACTAGCATCTTATAATCTGTGTTGAATAACAACATTCTCCTATTGCCATGCTTGAGTTCTCAAATCTCTTGATTTGCTTGACTCTTCAGACTTGATCACTGAAATGTTTTCTAATCACCATCCCACTTTCCCATGCAGTTCTTAAAATTGTTTGGCATTGGATTGTTTCCTTCTACCTAGAACTCTGTTGGTTGTGAATCCTATAAACAACTCCATTAAAAAAAAAAGTGACCCTAATTCTGTTGGGAGTTCTGCTGGTCTAGTTCCATGAATATTTAACAATGAGCAATGAAAGTCCTTAATTGGTTAGCTTCATTTCATACTTCTCTGATAAACTGCCATGAAAATATTGCAAAACTAGTTGAATCATAGTAGCTGGTGCACTTGCCAGCTGTTGTACATTTTGCAATGATAACTGTAGGAACTGTATTACTGCAGTTGGTAAATTTTTGAAGTACCTCTACCTGTTGCTGATGTTGCAGCAACTCTGCTATTAGCTGCTGTGAAGTGTTCTACACTCTCTATGAATCAGTTGCCATGCTTAAAAAAATTCTTCCTTCTTCAAAGTAATGAATTTGGCAAAACTGATGTCAGGCTCCAAAAATCAAGAAAGATTGGTGATGAATCTTCCAAGCAGATTTCTTTATTCCTGTTTATTCTGACAGTCTCAAAATGGATGAACAGTGTAGTCAGGCATTAGGGAAAACAAGTAGAATGCTTGGCTTCATAGCTAGAGGTATAACAAGCAGGAAGAGGGAGATTGTGATCCTGCTGTATAGAGCCTGGTGAGACAACATTTGGAATACTGTGTTCAGTTCTGGAGACCTCGCCTACAGAATGATATTGATAAAATTGAATGGGTCCAAAGACGGGCTACAAAAATGGTGGAAGATCTTAAGCATAAAACCTATCAGGAAAGACTTAATTAACTCAATCTGTATAGTCTGGAGGACAGAAGGGAAAGGGGGGGACATGATTGAAACATTTAAATATGTTAAAGGGTTAAATAAGGTTCAGAGGGAAGTGTTTTTAATTGGAAAGAACAAGGGGACACAATCTGAGGTTAGTTAGGAAAAGATCAGAAGCAACGTGAGAAAATATTATTTTACTGAAAGAGTAGTAGATGCTTGGAACAAACTTCCAGCAGACTTGGTTGGTAAATCCACTGTAACTGAATTTAAACGTGCCTGAAATAAACATATATCCATCCTAAGATAAAATTCAGGAAATAGTGTAAGGGCAGACTAGATGGACCATGATATCTTTTTCTGCCATCAATCTTCTTTGTTTCTATGGTTCTACTGTTCTATACTTACAGACAAAAATATTGATGATCTAAAACATTCTCCTATCTACTCAAGCATATACTCATAAAACTATTAGGGATTGACAAGGTATCCTCACCCTTTTTCTCTTACACAAACTATCTGTACTGAGCTGCCTCTTAGCCCTTTGGAATGCATTCCTAGGAATCTAAACTACATTGTATCATATTAAGCAACATCATTAATGCTAGTGAATGGGGGGATGGGCTTCTCCCTGTTTATATATAAAAGCTTTCCCTGGCAGTGTAGATGGGGATGCAGTTTTCTCCTTGGAAGATTTTTCATTTGGAACCAATTGTAAAGGGAGGAATACAGCCATTGTAAAACAATACAATTCCCACAGACAATCTAAAAATAAATCTTTGTCAATAATGTAGAAGGTAGATGACAGTTATCTCTATTTCCATCCATATCCCAACACAGGCCATTAACCAGAATGACAAATCTCTTTACTTTACAAAGTAAAGTAAATCAGATACATCTAAATAAAGAAAGGTCAACAGAATGCAATTTCATCAAGGACCTGAGATGATGTCTCATACTAGCAGCAACAGGACATGAGTCTTGAATTTTTCAAGAAAAAAAAATCCTAATCATCTACCAAAAATGTGATGACAATATAAAGTAGCTGAAGCAAACCATCTTAATGGGGACTTCTTAGGGCGAAGCAGACAGGAACACATCATACCTGGAACAGGAAGGGACTGACCGTAACAAGGGGGAGGTCATACTCGTTACAACCAGATTTGCTTGGAGATAAAAATCAGGTCCAACCAGTGATCACCTATGGATGTTGAACCTGGCCCATAGTTGTAATGTAGACCATGGATTTCTGAAGTTTGTTTATGTGAAGACTAAAGAATATAATACTAGAAAGGTGTCCGTCACCAAGCTAGTAATCAGGTTTAGGAGTTCAAGGAGGGTTCTGAAGAGACAACAATATAACTGGTACCTCAAAAGGAGTAATATGGTAATATAGCTAAACATATGCATAACATATCTAGTCTCTCTAGAAAAATGATTTTAGCTGCAGGTAAGATAAAAAATTAGTTCCATTACATTTCCCCAGTGCTGAGATTTAAACAGGTCCTGAAACCCAGGTAGGCATATTTCTAAGAGGATAAAATTGCTACTCTCCCTCTCAAAATGGATGTTAGGACTATTTGTCTATCACCAAATCATAATAAGGTGTTCTTAAAGACAAAACTGATATTAATAAGCAGTAACTTGAGGTCTGTTCTGTCAATGATTCATCCACCAGATACCTAGGGAGAGGTATCTGAATCAGAAGAAAAGACTGTTACCAAATTGGAGGTTTCTTTTCCTTCCAAAACTATCTATTTGACAATTAAGAGCAAAGACACACAGAGATAGAAACACACACTTTATATCAATTACAATATGCCAGTTATTATAATATGTGAATGGATGCAATCTTATAGACTCTCAAAATACATTTCTCTAAAAAGGATTCAACTCATATTCTAAAACAATATATTTTGAATAAGACAATTTGGAAGATCAGAAGCAAATACAGTGACATCTCATCTTACGAATGTCCCTTCATATGAATTTTTCATGATAAGAACCCGGGGTTTATGATTTGTTTGCCTTGTTTTAAGAACAATTTTCGTTTTACGAACCCGAGCCCAGGTGCGTGGGCTCTCTTACTGCATGTTAGTCTTCTGTCCCCTGTCCTATAGTCTCTCCTATATCTCGTATTTCTTATCTACTATATCCTCTATAACCTTCATTGTGTATTATTTTGTATTGGATAAAATAAATAAATAAACAAACAAACAAACAAAATGTTGTGACTGTCACCCCCAGGATTTCCCATTTGATTGCAGCTCCCACCAGGATTCTGGGGAGGGGGGGGAGAGCTGTGCCTGAACCTGGAGCCCAGTTAGGAGCCACCATTTGCTCAGAGGAGGAGAAGTCGCAGCTGCCACCACCACTGCACCACCATCACTATGGGAGGAGCCGTGGCAGACTCCAAAGTTTGCAAAAGTTTCCACACCTCCTCGGCAGCTGGGACTCTCAGCAGGGAAGGAGGCCATGTTCAGGTGCGGGAGTCTGGGCCCACTTGCCTGCCTCCAGCCCCCTTGCACCCCTGGCTTCCTGCCGCTGCCCCCTGCCCACCTGATCTGCCCATCTCTCCAGCTTTCTCCTCCTCTACCTCCCGCCTTGGGGCGCGGCTCCTCCCACAGCGGTGGCTGCAGCGGCTTTTCCTCCTTCTCCTCTGGCCACTAGTGAGGATCCTGGTGAGCAGCTTCAAGTGACAGCACTCCCAGCAAAGGGGCACAAGAGGGGTGGGGCAGGCATTCCCGAAGCACTTGGCAAAAGCACTCCCAGCGAAGCGGCTGTGAAAGCACTTTCTCTGAATGTCCGCCCCACCCCTCTCGCAGCCCCTTTGCTGGGAGCGCTGTCATCCAGGGCTGTCAGTGAATGGGCTGTAGGAGAGGTAGGGCAGGCATTCTCAAAGCGCTCAGAGAAAGCACTCTCACAGCCGCTTCACTGGGAGCGCTTTTGCCGAGCGCTTCTGGAACGCCCGCCCCACCGCTCTTGCAGTCCCTTCACTGGGAGCACTTTCATCCAGGGCTGTCAGTGAAGGGGTTGCAGGAGAGGCGGGTGTGCATTCCAGAAGCATCAGGAAAAATGCTACCAGCGAAGCGCCTCTGAGAGCACTTTCTCCGAGCACTTTGGGAATGCCTGCTTCACCTCTCTTCACTGGGAGCACTTTCGTCCAGGGCTGTCAGTGAAGGGGCTGCAGGAGAGGCGGGGCGGGTGTTCCAGAAGCACTCAGCAAAAGCACTCCCAGTGAAGCGGCTGCAAGAAGGTTGCCAAGTTCTTTGGGAATGCCTGCCCTGCCTCTCCTGCAGCCCCTTTGCTGATATCCCTGGACGAAAGTGCTCCCAGCAAAGGGGCCACGAGAGGGGCATGGCAGGCATTCCCGAAGTGCTTGGAGAAAACCCTCTCACAGCCCCTTCACTGGGAGTGTTTTTGCTGAGCCAGCCCCTTAGCAGCTGTCCCTCTGCTCCAGCCCTGCCCTCCCAAAGGGTGGGCCTGCCACGTCCCGATGGATTCCATCCCTCTGGTCAGGACAAGAGGATATTGGCAGCGGCGGCAGTTTCCCTTTGAGAAGCAGCAGCAGTGCTGGGAATGTCACATCCACTACCCCTGGCCGCCCCTCGCCCCTGGACAAGGATCCGAATGCTGGCAGTAATGAGCAAAAGGGGTGAGTTTTGGGCTTGCACGCATTATTCGCTTTTCCATTGATTCCTATGGGAAACATTGTTTCATCTTACAAACCTTTCACCTTACAAACCTCATCCTGGAACCAATTAAGTTTGTAAGACAAGGTATTACTGTATAACAAGATTTTGAGACACATAGATAAGGTATTTAAGTAATTTTGATAATAGAGAGTGTTTCAACGTGACCCAAAGGCTTGTCAATGCAGCATATCTATGAACCTTACAATCACTATTTGTAGCTAAAACGTAAAATAATTTTCTTGACATTGGAATCTTAAGTCATCCAATAATCTCATGCATATTTTAAAGTGACAATAGTTTTTGATCAATGTAATGCATGAATTTAATTGATGCATATTTTCTGGAAAAGCCTCTTGGTTGATTGGATTTCTTAATCCAAAATTTTGGTTGAAGAATTACAAGAAAATTTTAACCTATAATCTTTATTTTGGTTAGTGTGCCAAATCATTTTCATATCTATATTTTCCAAGTATTACTCTTCAGTAAAATATTTTCTTAATATAATATCATTATTAATTCTTATGCTTTCTTATGGCCTCCCTGTCTTCTTGTTTTGGAGAACCTAATCTAATCTTCTGAGTGCAGATTTGACTTCCAGGGGAATTGCCAATTTCTCAAGGGATTTGATTATATTTAAATAAAGCATTTTTGTCACCTTACCTGAAAATTACTAATCAATTCACCATTTATAAAATAGCATGTATTAGTTTTACTGATGAAGAGAAATAATATTGTAATGAATTGGATTTAACATATTCACAAGGGACTATTTCTGTAATTATTAGATATAATAATTTCAACTTTTTTTTTAAACAAAATAATATTTAATAGAGACAGACAGAATTTCTATTGACTTCCAAAGGTGATGTTAATACTTTGAGGCTGAACAGGCTAGGAAACAGACCACGGAAAAACTACCAGATTTTATTATTACATGGAATATTAATAGTTTTGAAAGCCTCTCTGACTGTCCTTTTCTTCCTCATTCTTTCTATACCAAGGAGAAACAGACCAGGTAAGTCTTGAATTATTTTCTTCTTTTATTTATTCATTTTCTTCTTTTATTTATTAATTCTTCTCTCCTGTCTTCCATGTTAATATAGTGTTTATTTAACAACTTTTCAATGACTTCATTAATGTCACCTTTGTAATTTTCTACAATGGAGCAGTATGACAAAGAACAGCAAAATAGTATCTTTTCTATCATTCTCATTTTTCCGGAAAACTACAAAAGACTTTGTTTTGTATTTTATTTTAGGTGGCTTTTGATGACCCAAATATTAAAGAGAGTTGCAATTTTTTTTCCAGTCTGAACTTGTCATCATGCAGAGATGAAGAAAACTGGATGAAAAGATGCCATCTTATTAAAAAAAAAACCTTTGTCACGATTTCATCATTAGCTAAAATGTCATAGTTGAAGATTTTGTGTGTGTGTTGCTTTTTTTTTAAAATGATGGGTTTTTAGATGCTTTTTTAATATTAGATTTGTTTACATTGTTACACTGTTTTATTATTGTTGTGAGCCGCCCCGAGTCTTCGGAGAGGAGCAGCATACAAATCTAATAAATTATTATTATTATTATTATTATTATTATTATTATTATTATTATTCATTATTGTTGAGATTTCAACTCCGTTTATATGGTCCTCAAGCTATATTTTATAAGAAAATTTGGATTCATTATTATAAGTTATACATTTAAGCACTCAGATTCATTGCCTTGGAGAAATGTTGAATGGAAATAAAGAAAATGAAACAAGCATCACCAGTTTTATCCTCTTGGGTCTGGGGAATAACACTGAGTTGTGGCCTTTTCTTTTCTTACTCTTCCTAGTACTTTATCTTGTGACGATAACTGGGAATCTCATCATCGTTTTATTAGTTGCAATCGACCAACAACTTCACACTCCTATGTACTTTTTCCTAGGAAACCTGTCTTGTCTTGAAACTTTCTATTCCTCAACTATTTTACCAAAAATGTTGGGCAATTTATTAACTGGAAACAGAACTATTACTGTGAGTGGATGCCTGTCCCAATATTTTTTCTTTGGGTGTTGTGTGGCTATAGAAACATTTCTCCTTGCAGCAATGTCTTATGATCGCTATTTGGCAATATGTAGACCTTTGTTATATGCCTCTGTTATGAATAGAAATCTTTGTTTCCAGCTTATAGCTGGGGCCTGGCTAAATGGTTTGATGGCTAATAGCATTGTTGTGTTTCTTATAGCTCAATTTTCCTTTTGTGGACCAAATGTAATAGACCATTATTTTTGTGATTTAAGCCCACTTGAAAAACTGTCTTGCAGTGATCCCAGCTTGCTTAAAATAATTGTTTTCCTCTTGACATTCATTTTTACACTTGCTCCATTTTTTCTGACTATTAGTTCTTACGTCTTTATCATTGGCAATATCATAAGAATCCAATCCACCATTGGAAGGCAAAAAGCCTTTTCAACCTGTTCCTCTCATCTCACAGTTGTGTGTCTCTTTTATGGAGCAATTATAATTGTATACATGTTACCAGATATCCCCCCTCTGAGACAGCTTAATAAAATCTTCTCCATTTTTTATACAATTCTAACTCCTCTGGCCAATCCACTCATCTACACTTTAAGAAATAAAGAAATTCACAAAGCCTTTTGGCGTGTTCAGGGCAAATTGAACACTTTTTTTGGGAAGGAGTTCTTTGAAGACATTCCTTCTTCTTCAGTACTAAGCATTTTAAATATAGTTGCTAAACCAGAGATAGTTATCAGAGGCAAGCAGAGCTCCTTTTTATCCTGTTGATGAATAGGGAGGAAGGAACTTATATTATCAATTTTGTATATCAGTCATGATTTGTTTATAGGTTAAGCAATGTTGCTTAACATATTGAAGTCTCTTTTCAATTTTACTATAACTTATAAAGATCATCAGTTTTCTGTTTCAGAGATACAAAATTGATGTAGATACTGAATATCCAAATTGGGCTATGGATTGCTTAAGTCATTTGCAGAAACAGATGCTATTAAATTTTCCTAAGTCTTTCTAAAGATTCTGGGTCCAAAGACGGGCTACAAGAATGGTGGAAGGTCTTAAGTATAAAACGTATCAGGAAAGACTTAATGAACTCAATCTGTATAGTCTGGAGGACAGAAGGAAAAGGGGGGACATGATAGAAACATTTAAATATCTTAAAGGGTTAAATAAGGTCCAGGAAGGAAGTGTTTTTAATAGGAAAGTGAACACAAGAACAAGGGGACACAATCTGAGGTTAGTTGGGGGAAAGATCAAAAGCAACATGAGAAAGTAGTAGATCCTTGGAACAAACTTCCAGCAGACGTGGTAGTTAAATCCACAGTAACTGAATTTAAACATGCCTGGGATAAACATATATCCATCCTAAGATAAAATACAGAAAATAGTATAAGGGCAGACTAGATGGACCATGGGGTCTTTTTCTGCCGTCAGACTTCTATGTTTCTATGTTTCTATGTTTCCCTCGTTATAAATAATGCATGAGTCAAAAAGAGGGCTGTTAAAATATTTACAGACCCCTCACACCCTGTACATAAACTGTTTCAACTCCTACCTTCAAAACAATGCTATAGAGCACTATACACCAGAACAACTAGACACAAGTACAGATTTTTCCAAAATGCCATCATTCTGCTAAACAAATAATTCCCTCAGCACTGTCAAACTATTTACTAAGTCTACATTACTACTAATCTTCTTATCGTTCCCATTACCCATCTCCTCCCACTAATTACTGTATGACTGTAGCTTTGTTGTTTGTATCCTTACAATTTATATTGACTGGTTCCTAATATGATTTGATTGCTTATTCGTATCCAGTGACTATCATTAAGTGTTGTATCTTATGATTCTTGACAAATGTATATTTTCTTTTATGTACACTGAGAGCCTACGCACCAAGGCAAATTCCAATCCCACTTGGGCAATAAAAAAAATCTATTCTATATAAGCTTTCTTTCAAAGTGGTATCAGACTTATCCTATTGATGATAGTTTTAACTTCACAGTTTATCAATTTCTGAACATTTCTTGGCTGTTCCTTTCTCTTTGTAATGCTGTTACCAATGTGTGTCTAGAATATGAATTGATTTCTATTTTAAAAAAATTAAAAAGACGTCATGTTCTTTAATATTTCAATCTTTGTTTTTAAGGTATAGAAATGTACCAGTTATGACTGCTAGCACATTTTTAGGAACAATAATTACTTCTACTACTTTAATAAATATTTTTCATAGTAAGAAAGGAATAGCAAAAATGCACCATATTTTTTGGAGTATAAGACACACCTTAGTTTTTTGGGAGGACAATGGGGGGGGGGGGGGAATCTGCCTAACAGATATTCATCTGGCTAGTGTCCTCAGTTTAGCCAGCTTCAGCACATTATTTTATCCACTGATTAGGGCTTTTAAAAGAACATTATTCTGAGAGAGTAACTTCCAAAAAGCTTGGAAGCCAATAAGAGCTGGGAACACAGTTAGCACCTAGTTAGGGCTGGAAAGAAACATCTGGAGCAAGTAGAGCAATGAAAAAGCCTGCAAAGCCTTAGGGCTTGGGAAACATTCTTCACAGAGAGAAACAATGAAAGAGCCTGCAAGGTAAGAGCTGGGAAGATCATTATCACCTAGTTAGGGCTGGAAAAAAAAGAGCCTAAAAAAAAAGAGCTACATTTTCAGCCTCTTTTAGGGAGGAAAAAGTTGCATCTTATACTCTGAAAAATATGGTAATTAGGTATTTTTGACTTTCATTTGAATCTGGACTTTTATAGATTACAAGATAGGTCCATATAATTTCTTAATTACATGTTGGAATTGGATTGACAATACTTTCTGTTAGTACAAACATAACAGTTTGGGTTGGAAATATATATATAAACAAGCTGATAATGAATGCTCGCTTATATTGAAGCACTACAGCTTTAAGAATTAGTGTTGGAGATTGCCATAAGAGGGAGTCAGAAGAGTGATTCTCTTTGTGTGTCTCTGTTATTTTTCTTTTTGTTATTGCTGATTCATTTTGACTGCTGTGGTAAGAACTGGATGTTCGATGATAATTTACATGTAAGCTGTACAAGTAACACTTGTATTATTGTTAATGTATTGAGAGTTATTGACTGATCTGATTGTGTATGACTGGACTGTTTAACTTGACTATAATATTTGTAAAGTAAATACCATTTTATATACTTTAATGTACCTAGTTTGTATGACTGAACCATTACTCACATCTCCGGAATATCTGCTAGACTTCCACATTTTTCTTTGTGCATGTGCATCCTTGATAACTCAGGGGTCACTCTGCATACTTGTTAACAAGTATGATCTTCTTCTGTTGTGGTTAGCTCTGGCCCAGCTCCTGCCCCAAGGACTGTGGATGTGGGGGAGACATCCACATGCTGCAGGCCTGTTTTGCCCTCAGTGGAATCTGATGATGAAGGCTCCTCTGACCAAGAAGACATGAGTCACAGGGAGGAGGAGAGTGTGGCGGAGAGCTCAGAAGGAGATCAATTATCTAGCTCCTCCTTGGATTCAGAACAAGAGTTAATGATACAGTCAGGCATGCGGAGAGCGATGCATAGGCAACAACAACTGAGAGATTATTATCAAAGAAAATGAGGCCACCTGTGGTTGGGTGGGGCTGTGGTAATTAGTGAGGCTGCTATAAATAGCAGCCTGTGGGTTTGGCCATTGTGGAGGATTATCTGATCGTTGTGTTTCGTGACTGCTTTACTGACTTTGACCTTTTGTGTGCTGATTTTTCCCTGCTTTGAAACTAAACCAGGGCAAAATGTGTTTCCCTTTGTGAAAGAAGAAGGACTGTGAATTGCCTCACAGCTGCAAGCTAAGTATCACAGAACTGATAAGGGACTTGTACAAATTACCAGTTACAAATTACAAGTGCTCTTTGCTATACCAAGTGAATTTTCATTATAAAGAACATTGTTTTGAATTTTCAAACGTGTGTGTGTCTGAAATTGTCTCTGTGCATTTGTGGGAGGATTCTATCAGAGAGCTCGACAGAACATCTTCTAAGGACTATAAGACAATGATTGGACCATAATCACCAAGTTGTTGAAGAATAGAAGACTCAGTCACTACACTCCTAGGGCAGTATCTGTAGACTCTTTCTATAGACTCTTTTTTAATACTAGCCTACAATAAGCACCTCCTGTTATTACAATTTCTTAATATAATTAACTGGGTTAATAAAGAATTAAGAATCATTTTTAATAATTTGAGATGCATTTTCATTAAGTTTCAACTCACTGTCCAGCTGATTGTGTGCTTTCCAAGGCTCTGCACAAATTTCACAAATATTACCACAACTTTTGTTCCTTTTGTTCATTTGCTTCTCCTTTATTCTTCAAAGCTCCAACTTCTTCTGTTCTTCAGAAGAATCTCCTTTTGTTTCTCCAAGTGTTTATTACCAGAGGTGAGTTCTTCCTGGTTTGGATCGGTTTGTAAAGACTGGTAGTGATCCAGTCACAGCGACATCATGGAATCTGTTTGGTTGGTGCCGGCCTGTGGGTGCTGCCATCTTTTGTTCATTTTTTCATTTTAAAAATATTTCTAATGTTTTTTTTCTTCTGAGCATGTGCAGAAGCTGAGTTTCCAGAACTGTGCATGCAGTCGCCATCTTGTTTTTGGCTTTTTGGTTTGGTTTTTCCCTCCAGATATTTTGGTACTGCGCATGCACATATGTGCAAAACCTGCATAGACCCACGCAATGTGCTCATACAGCATGGGGGAAGTGAACCGGCTGCAAGGTAGGTTAGAACCCACCCCTGCTGACAACCTGTTTCCTATGCTAGGCCTCAGATCTATTTTAGAACTTTAGCATTGAAAATACCTTAGATATTCTTTATTTCTGATTGTCAGTCTCAGTTACAGCACGCTCTTTTGAGTAAATTATATTTCCAAAGAAGGATTACTTATATTATGGCTGGAGAATTCTGGGAGTTGAAGTCCACAAGTCTTAAATTTGCCAACTTTGAAGACCTCTGCCCTGGAAAGTGGCTCATTGTCTAATTATCTAGTATTTTGTCTTTAGTCAATTTTGAGCCTATAGTTTGCATTGGACGTGGAATAAGAACACGGAGCTGGGTTTTGTGGGTTTCTTTATTAATTTAAATCTGGACCTGCAGAGGTAAACCAAATGGAGCGGAACCTCCATTCCAAACATTCTTGGGCTATGGCGAAAGCTCCTTGCTGAGCAAGGTAAGGTTGCCCTTGCCCTCCCCTTGCTCTCAGCCATGCCCAGGGCATGTGGGAAGGCTCACCCCTGGCTTGTCAGCTGTAGGCCTGCAGCAGGTGAGCCCCAAGGGTACCACCTCCCCAACACTCAGGCCGGGTAAGCCCACAGCTTCTGGTGAGGGGCAACCCATCACCTTCCAAAAGGTACCATAAAGGAGATCACACAGTTGCTGTTAGCCCCTTTTCTCTGCCCCATGCTGCCATCCCCAGTGACCAAAGGGATTTAAGCCAATTGACCTAGTCTTAATGAAACCAAGACTGCTAAGCACCCCCTAATCTCTCCCATCCCCAGCTCCCAGTATGGAGTAGGCGAAAAAACGGTCAAAACATAAAATGCAGTGCAGCAAAAAAAAAAAAATCCTACCTAGCCCCTGAAGGTGACCAATATTCAAATTGAGAGAAAGGGGAAGGCGGGAAGGCGACTGCAACAAGGTCGACGAGTAAATTCCAAAAGGGCGATGAACGGTGAGCCTGTCCCTTTTATATAGGGACTCAATGCTCCATTCTCTGGCCCATCCTGCCAGCGCCATGTGCTGGACTTGCTGGGTGATCGCGTGCATTCTCAGGTGATTGCTCTTCCTCCCTTGCCTTCAGAGGCTCCGGCCCCCACTGCAAATGGCGGCCAGCCTCGAATGTCAGACCTCTACTTGTTTGAATCAATCATCATGGGAAACATCATGTTATATGGTGGTGTTCAGATATTGTACACATATTTTCTTGAAATAAAAATTCATAACCCCCTCCCCCCACATAATATGCATGTATGAATGCATGCATGTATACCTATGTATGTAATGAAATTAACAGCAGTTAAACTATAGCAAATCATACATTGTCAAAAGTTTTAGATGCTTGGAGCACATTTTTGGGGGGGATAGTATTTCTTAAAGGTCTATTTTGGATTCAGGGATAGTTATGAGTGCAGCACAATAGGGATGTTTTCATCTGAAATATTTGATGTTTTTGCTATATTCTACAACATATTTACATTCTTCATTCTTTGCTTATTCCATTCAATCACACAGACACAAAAGTCTGAAAGAAAAGAAAAGATTGAATGGTGTATGAAAGCATTGTGATGTTTTAAAATAAAAATCATTATTTACATTGTGCTACATATTTCTAGTGTAAGCCATTTCAAAACAAATCTTCACAATAATATTTATTATCCTGGTTGCTTTGGTTCTCATCTATATTTTGGAAAGCAAAAAATTTGCAAAATTCTAAAATGAGTTGGCAGCAAACTAACAATTCGCATTATGAGTCATTGAGAATTATTTGTTCTCCTTCAATGTATTAGTTGATCAAAATTTAGAATTCAGTTGTTTTATAATGTTGGTTATTTTAATTTATAAATTTACTTTTTGTAATTTAACTCTCTGACTGCTATATTTTTATATGTTGTTAGACTATGCCAGTGATGGTGAACCTATGGCACTGGTGCCACAGGTAGCATGCAGAGGCATATCTGCTGGCACGTGAGCTGTTGCCCTAGCTCAGCTCCAACACACATGTGCACACTGGCCAGCTGATTTCCCACTCAGATGGAGGCACTAGGAGGGCGTTTTCAGCTTCTGGAGGGCCTCCGGGGGGAATGGGGGAAGGCATTTTTGCTCTCCAAAGACTCCAGGTACGCCTCTGGAGCCTGGGAGGGTGAAAAATGGGCCTACTTGGTCCACCAAAAGTTGGGAAATGAGATGTTTCTGGCCTACAGAAGGCCTACAGAGGGCCAGGGAAATTATGGTGGTGGTCACTCGCATAGGTGTGATAGTGTGCGCACATGTACTTTTGGCACCCGAAGGAAAAAGGTTCACTATCACAACACAATGCCATAATTTATTATGGATGTCTTTGTATTTCTTATATTAATAGTATTTACCTATGGGGGCTCGCAGCTGGCAACTGACTGCGGGTTACTCACAAATCCAATTGAGAGAAAAAACCTCGGACAAGAAACTTGAAAACAACTTTTTCTCTTTGGTGAGGCAACCTGGATTTTCTCTTTGGTGAGGCAACCTAGATTCAATACAGGATGACCCTAAGGTATACGAGAGCTGCCTGCTCGGATGAGTACGGAGGTGTCAAGGAGCGCAGTCAGTTGATGGGGTAGACCACAACATAATTCATCACATCGTAGGTCACCAGTTATGGGGGCTCGCAGCTGGCAACTGACTGCAGGTTACTCACAAATCCAACTGAGAGAAAAAACCTCGGACAAGAAACTTGAAAACAACTTTTTCTCTTTGGTGAGGCAACCTGGATTTTCTCTTTGGTGAGGCAACCTAGATTCAATCCAGGATGAAAGCAGACAAAGAAAGGCAGGCTTCTATGATGCTACATTTCACATGGGTCTGTTACACCAATTTGAACTCATAACGTATTAAGCGTACAAAATAGAACCAATAAAAATCACACAACTTGTGCTACATTTCAAAGTGCTGATTCATGAGAAAAAGAAAGCAAGAGCGAGAGAAGGGCCCCATCAGCACACCTCATGATATATAATGTTGCACTTTTCTTAGGCTAGCAGCAAAGAAGGCAAGATAAGAGTGCTGGGAAGGAGAATGTTGCTAGAGAAATTGGGTCATCATACGTGTCATGCTCAAGGTCTATGCTTTTCGCACGCACATTCCAAGACACTAGTTCCTGCGTTCCCACATCTACCACATAGTCTATCCTTGAAAAAAAAAGATAAATCTCATTTAAATCAAGGCATCAGTTAATATCCCACAATTTAAGACTGCAAGTTTTGAATATCTGGGGACAAATCAATTGTGGAATTTTCTGGTAATGCAAGATGTTTTGTAAAGCAATACTGTTTCAGGAATATGTAATATGCATTGCTAACAGCCAAGCATCTTGCTCTTATCTGGAAGTTTTTAGTGTTTTTATTGTCTTAAAATGTTTTAATAGTTATAAACACACATACATGCACACAAGCACACATACACACACACAAATTTGTAAATACTCAGAATCATTGACTAAAATGGGTAGCTATAGAAATTGAAATAAATAAACAATCTGTGCATATCCTTGCCATTGTCTCCATATGTTTTTAAGCTTGAAAGTCCTAAGAATATTCCTTTCTCTTCTTACTTTTTCCCTGTTTATAATATACATACATACATGTGTGCGCAAACACACACATACAAAAAAAAGTACATGATTTACCCAGTTACTAGTCATCTGAGACAGCAAAGTTGCATCTTTTGCTCAAAAACAACTAATAATGTAAGTTGTAATAATAAATAAAAAATTTCAGGCAGGAGAGACTGTCAAAAATTATTATTGGTTATATCATATTTTAATTAAGATATCATTTTGAGCTTCTGATTTATTCAGACAGGAATAAATAAGGACATAATGGTTAGACTGTTCTTTAAGAACAAATAGCAGGATAAGATCTCTCTTATATTGTGGTACAGTATTATATATACAAAAGCTAATTAAACTGTGGGGAGCCAAGGAATTTGCAGGCTACTAGAAAGTGAAATGCACAATGAAAGATAGGACATTCATTTATTTCTCTTGGCCATTTTGTAATTTCACAAGTGCAAAAACACCATAAATAAAGTTATGCTATTAATTGTAAGAATTTAATTTGCATTTATTTATGATTAAGAAGTGCACACGTGATAGGCATGCAGCATCATGCAAAGGGTCTTTGTCTGGAATAATTTAATTGCTAGAGACAAAGTTGTTTCTTCACCTCCCCTAGCTTAATTTATGGATTTGCTAGACACTTTCTGAGCTTTCAACTCTATTTGATTACCTCGGCATGTAGAAGACTAAAAGCCAATACATATGAATTTAAATAATTTCATCTGCTTTGCTTGGCTTTATCTGCCTCCTTTGTTTGTCTTTATCAGGTGTCTTTTGGAAAAGACCAAAATATTTTTCTATAGCTTGTTTCAATGCATTCTTTACTGTGGGATTCAGCCAGTACACCCCAGTTCAGGTGAACTAGTTATTAAATTATTTGAATCCCACCACTGAGTCACCATGAAAGTTTTTTAACATCTCTGTCATGGACTCATCAGGTTAGAACTATACTTCATCTCATTTAAGACTTGGGAAAGATTATACCAGCTTAGAGTCAGGGTTAAATAAATTATTTGGGAAACTTCATTTGTCAATTTAATTCCACATTCCATCCATTCATTCATCATCCACATGATATACTACACTGAAAAAATGAAAATATTAGGATCTGAGACAATGTGGACTGTCAATATCAGCCCTACTCAGCTTGGACTTAGAAAAAATATCTTGGTACAACTTAGCAAATATATAGCATTTGGAGTTTTAAGTAGATAGACCCAAACTGTCTTACATATACAATATAGCTGAGGCTAGAAAGTGGAAGACCATGAGTTCTGTTCCTGCCTTAGCTATGAAATTCAGTTGGGTGATCTTGGGCCAGTCACTCTTTCTTAGCCACTTCCATATAAAAAGGTTTATGTTGTGATAGTAATTCTATTACGTTATACTTAATATGGATTTCTTGGCCCAAAAAACCACATTCTACCAGAATGATCAGGCTCAGATACAACTAAGCAATTTACTAGAAACAAAAATGTTTCCTGCCATTTTCTTTCTTTATTTTCAAGTATTTTATGTCTTTTCCAATTAAAAAAAAATATAAACACATTAGAAAGATGGTATACAATATAAAATAATACCTAAAATAATAAATCTATTATAATAACAACAATAATAATATAAACAATAATAATATGTTAACACTAATAAAAGTGCCCATGTGAATTTTACTTCTCCCTAACTGCACCTTATCACAACATATGAATTATGAAGATGTACTGGAATGAACAAAGTAATTATGAACTTGCTATGAGGACTGATAACACCAAATACTGTTTTGATATAATGGGTGCCAGTGTCTAACCTATTATTTTAAATAAAATAAAATTTAAGATACAATAAGGTAAAGGAAGACATACATTAAAACGAGGATCTCTTTGGCGGATTAACTCTTTATAGCAACAGAACTGCTATATTTTATCTTCAACATACTTTAGCAATAGTCATTGAGATGTTACATTATAAACCTCTTCTGCTGTAATTTCTAACAGTTTTATAAAGGGCTTCCTTCACTTCTCTGTTTCGCAAACTGTAGATAATGGGATTGAGCATTGGACTCAGGACAGTATAAAACAGAGAAAATATTTTATGTAGCTCTTTTAACTTTTCTGTTTCAGGGACAGCATAGACAAGCAATAGTGAAACAAAGAAAAATGAAACTACCATGAGATGAGAAGAACAGGTAGAGAAGGCTTTTTGTTGTGCTTTTTTAAATTTCATTTGGAGCACAGTATAAAGTATATAGATGTAGGAGGTCATTGTTAGGAGAAATGTGGTCCCTATACCCATGGATCCTAGAATAAATGTAGCAAGTTTCACTAAGTGTGTATTGCTACAGGAAAGATTTGCCACAGGATACACATCACAAAAGAAATGGTCAATTTCATAGGGTCCACAAAAATTTAACCCTACAAGAAAAGCAGTTACAATAGTGTTGGTCAACAAACCACATATCCAAGATATGAGGGCTAACTGGAAACAGAGTTTACTGTTCATGACAGATGCATAATGCAGAGGTTTGCAGATTGCTAAATATCGATCATAAGACATCATTGCCAGAAGATAACATTCAGAGGATGCTAAAAAACCAAAGAAGTAGTATTGTGTCACACAGCCATAGACAGATATAGATTTATCCCCAGTTACAAAACTAGCCAGCATTCTGGGCAAAATGGTTGAAATGTAACAAGTCTCCAAACAAGACAAATTCACAAGGAAGAAGTACATGGGGGTATGAAGTTGTTGGTCAGCTACAACAAGTAGAACAATAAGTAGGTTTCCCACAATAGACAAACTATAGATAATAAAAAACAATGTAAAGAGGAGTATTTCCATTTGGGGAAGATTGCTGAATCCCAAAAGAATGAATGTTGTGACACTTGACTGATTTATTTCCATTTTTTTATAACTATCAAGGTGATTCTGAAATACCATTTGAAGAACTTTAGTAGTCTCATTTCCCCTTCTCTCTCTGTCTCTGTCTCTCTGTCTCTCATTGAGGCAAATGTTGGCATACATTGAGAGAACTGTTAGTTCACATACCTAGAAAACAGAAAGAATAGAAAATGTTGCATTTCTTAACATATGTATCGTCAGAAAATTAAAATCCAAAAAGGTGCATTGGGATAGTTGTATCAACTCTATCTATCATACTTTCAAACTATACTTGGGCACATCTAAAAAAATAAAATTGCATTTAAAAATAACATATTTTGTAAAGATTAATGAAAGTTCTTTGTATTAGAAAAATGAATGCAATTATAGTAGGATTTCTTGGTGTTTGAAATATTAGAGACAATATGAGTTAAACAGAACAATACCTAGAAACATTCAGATACAAATGAAGATTATATTTGAATTGTTCCTATACCCCTGCTTTGAGGAAATGCCAATTGCAAATCTCTAACACATAATTTTAGAGATAAAGGTATATGGAATGTTTTGGTGAAATGGGATTAAGATTACATTATATATTGAATCTTTAGAGGACATTAACTTTGCCAGGTTTTAGCCATATGGCTTCAAATTTCCTAAATTGTCCTAAATTCGTGAAATACAGTTCTCTTCAACATTTTATAATTTCTTAGATGAAAACACTCCATATATTACTCATATATTACTATTACTCACAGTAATGCTCTTTTTCTGAAAGAAGGAATATAACCACTCTTGTACAGTCATTATTAAGGATAAAAACAAAATATAATATTTGTGAAATTAGATAAATATCAGTCCTTTATCAACTGTACTAGGTATTTACTTTGAGTGAATGGAACTTATTTCAACATAGAAAATTGTTCTAAAAGTAAGTCATGGAGGTAAACATACCTAATATTGTTTCCTCCTCCAATTTTTTCTACAACAGCAACCCTATCAGATGGATTGGGCTAAGAAAAAGTAACTAGCTCAAAGTCACCCATTTCAACCCTTTGGCAGGACCAAAGTTTCTAGGTTTCTAGTATGAAGTCTTAAGCACTACATCAAATTTCAATGCATTGTTTAGCATTGTATCTTGAATGTTCCTGAAGACTTCTACCATGGCATCACCAGATTCCATGCCCAGGCAAGATTCTAGATAAATAGCTTGGGAAAAGTTAGTGATAAACATTACTCCATATGACATATATAAATCTGTGTACTCTGAATATACAAGTACACCAAAATAAAAGACAGTGTGGGTTGTTACAAGAAGCCCTGCTTGCTTTGGTTATAGGAAAGATATTTGGTAAAAGATAACCAAATATATGAAACTTAGACATTTAGGTAGGCATAACCAAACATTCCCATTTTCCTTACAGACAAATTGCTCTCTCCTCGTGGATGCTTTTCAATTACTCTTATAAAATTCTATATGTCCCATACAAAAGAGTCTTCTCATTTACCATACTTCTTACCAGAGTGATAGTTGATCAATATTCCAAACTCTCATATGAAGACTGAGTATGTATTTGCTCAAACATAAACTAGAGTATTTTTAATACATCCTTCTAAAGAGTGCATTGTACTCTCATGGCAATCAGAGCTAATGCGCCTCTTGGGTCTGACAGACTTCATTTATAAAGAATAAATTAAGGTTTTAGTTGGAAAAATAAGGACATTCCCATAGGTGATTGCTTGACAAGTTTGAAAATACTTCTGGATTTCTCAGTGAGTTTGGAGAGTTGAAGTGATTCTTTTTCCCCCAGGTTAGTCATATTCTGAAAATCATATAGTAAAAGAAAGTGCTTGAAAGTATTCAGTCAATGTTTGAATTGGTATATGAGAATGATTGTCCTACAGAGAAGATATTATGATTCTTAGAATAACATCTGATGCCAGAACTTTTCAAATATAATTTCAAAAAGTTATTTCAGGGGCAAGCAAAGTTGATGAGTTAAACAGTGGCAACTCCTCATAGAGAAGACATGACTTAGGATGAAAAATACCCAATGATCCAGTCATGGTAGAAGAAAAAATATCTACAATGATTGAAAACATCGAGTGACAAATTTCCTGTTACTTTTCCCTAACCAATGATGAGCTTTGGAAATCACGGACAATGGAAAGGTGTGATGGAAACATTTAGGGCTTTATTCAATTTATAAATGCAATAAAATAACACAGTTCTAGAATAAGAAAATATTATCCTATTTAAACAGCCAGTCACAGGATAATAAATTTAATAAATAAACAGTGTTCTGAAATATTTCTATACTAGAAGAAATAATCAGCAATGAATTCAGACAGATGCTAACCTGCCATATGATAGTAAACAGAATGGAAGTTAAAGAAACCATGTAACATTTTATGTTAGAAAACATATTTTATTCATTTTTTTAAAAAAAATTAGCTCCAAAATTTCTTTAGTAAATGACTAATATATGGATGTTTTTTAAAAAAACATTTTTTGTTTATCTATAGCTTATCTTATAGAAATTGTTTGGTACCTCCAGTGACTCATTAATTTTGCAGGGCTTCATATATACATGTCACACACACACACACACACACACACACACACAAATACATATACATGTGTGTGCATGTGTGCATGTATGTGTATATAAATATGTATATATGTATGTATGATTACATATATAATTGTTCCATATATGCTGTACTTTAACTTTTGTTACATAGTGTGAAGTGTAAATAAACGACTACTTAAAAATACAAATATATTATTATAATGATGTATTTATTTAATTCACCCTGGTTTCCATCTGAAACGCATGACTGTAATAAAGTTATATTTAAAATGGGCTTTTAGATATAAAACACTACACACCTTTTTAGAAGTGGAAATTGTGCAGTAGAAATATACACAGATTTGAACTAGCAACCATATTAGTAATTCTGTGAGAATATTAAGTACTTCATGAAATTATTGTAATGGAAGAATGTGCCAGTTCGTAAAATGGCTGTCAGGGTGGCTAGGATCAGATAGAGTCAACCAATTTACCAGAAATTAAAATGTTCTCTGCTATTTTCTTTATTTATTTACAAGTATTTTGTGTCATTTCCATCAAAAACCAAATTTAAATATTATAAAGGAAATCTGCAACAGAATCATATCATATCATAATAGTAGTAATAATAATATAAGCTATTATTGAATATTATTGAATATTTCAACTCTCCCATAATGAGCCATCTAAGAGCATTAATTATTGCATTTACATTAAGACAATGGAGGACCAGGAATTGTGTTGAAACCAAGTGATGCTAGGAAGAGAAAAATATTTTAAATATTAAAATTACATCACCTTAAACATGACCTAAGCATAGCCCATAAAATCATCAACAGCACACAAGCACACAACACACATATAAACTTAAAGTAAACTGCTCTAAACTCGACTGCAGGACATACGACTTTAGTAACGGAGTAGTTGATGCATGTAACTCACTACCAGACTCTGCGGTATCATCAACTAACCCCAAAACTTTACTCATAGACTGTCCACTGTTGACCTCTCCCAATTCCTAAGAGGTCAGTAAGGGGTGCACATAAGTGCACCAGAGTGCCTTCCATCCCCTGTCCTAATGTTTCTCTTTTACTAATATATGCATATAAATATTGTTATATCTTTGCATACCACCAATACATACTTGACTAAACAAACAAACAAACAAACAAACAATAATAAAAAAATAAAATAAGCAACAGTGAAAAGAAGAAAAATGAAACTATAGTGAGATGAGAACAAGAAGAGAAGGGTTTTTGTTTTTTGTTTTAGATTTCATTTGCAACACAAGTATAAAGTATGTAGCAATAAAAGGTCATTGTTAGGACAAATGGAGTCCCTATAGCCATGGATCTTGTAACAAATGTAGCAAGTTTCATTAAGTGTGTATTACTACAGGAAAGTTTTGCCATTGGATTCGTATCACAAAAGAAATGGTCAATTTCACTGGGACCACAAAATGTTAACTATAGAAGAAAAGCTATTATGATAGTGTTGGTCAGCAAACTACTCATCCAGAATGTGAGGCTAACTGGAAACAGAGTTTACCGTCCATGACAGATGCATAATGCAGAGGTTTACAGATGGCTAAATATCAATCATAAGACATCATTGCCAGAAAATAATGTTCAGTGGATGCTAAAAAAACAAAGAAGCAGTATTGTGTGATATAACCATAGACCAGTGATTTTCAACCTTTTTTGAGCCGCGGCACATTTTTTACATTTACGAAATCCTGGGGCACATTGAGCGGGGCGGGGGGGGGGGGCTATAAAAAGTTTGAACAAAAAAATTCTCTCTCTCTCTCTTCCTCCCTTTCGCTCTATTTCTCTCTCCCTCTTTCTCTCCCTTTTTCTTTCTCTCTCCATCCCTCTTTCTTTCTCTTCCTTCCTTCCTCTCTTTTTTGCTCTCTTTCTCTCTCCCTCCCTGCCTCCCTCTATGTCGCTCTCTCTCTCTCTCTCTCTTTCTTTCTCTCTCTTGCTTTCTTTCTCTTTCTTTCTCTGTCTCTTGCTTTCTTTCTCTCTCCGAGCTTCGCGGCACACCTGACCATGTCTCGCAGCACACTAGTGTGCCACGGCACACTGGTTGAAAAACACTGCCATAGACAGATATATATTTATCCCCAGTTACAAAACTAGTCAGCATTCTGGGCAAGATGGTTGAAATGTAACATGCCTCCAAACAAGACAAAAGAAAAAAAATACATGGGAGTATGAGGTTGTTGGTCAGCTACAACAAGTAGAACAATAAGTAGCTTCCCACAATAGACAAACTATATATAATAAAAAGTGTAAAGAGGAGTATTCACATTTGGGGAAGATTGAATCCCAAAATAACGAATGTTGTAACGCTTGACTGATTTATTTCCCTTCTTTACATTCTACTACCCCAACAGCTTTCAAATGGGTATAAAGTTAGCAAAAACTTAAATTGGCTACTTAGTTACTTATGTTTGTATGAGAGACCATATCATAATGCTTAACTGCTGCTAGAGTTTTCTATGTGTGGGATACAAGTTTCAAAACTATACAATTTTTAAAATTCACATTAGATGTTTGGTTCCATTATGTGCAAGTGAATGGAAAAAACGGAAATATGCTTACCTCTTTAAAATTAAAGCTCAGTTATGTCTTGTATTTTCTTATACAAAAGAGCAGACCACTAAAGGGAAATTCTTAGGATTAATATTTCAAATAAGAAATCCAGACAGTGCTGCTTATTTTAAAAAATAAAACATCTAGAATTATATAACACCATGCTATAATTCTACTTTATTTTCAGATTATAGGAAATGGAACATAATATAATATAAATAACAGAGTTGGAAGGGACTTTGGAAATCTTCTAGCCCAATCCCCTTCTTGGGGAGGAAACTCTACACTACTTCAGACAAATGATTATCCAACATCTTCTTAAAAACTTCCATAGTTGGAGCATTCATAACATCCATAACTTTTGGAGGCAAGCTGTTCCACAGATTAATTGTTCTGTCAAGAAATTTGTCCTTATTTCTACTTTGCATCTCTCCTTGTTTACTTTCCACCCATTGCTTCTTGTTCCACCCTCAGTTACTTTGGAGAATAGTTTGATTCAATTTTCTATGTGGCAACCCCTGAGATATTGGATTATCTAGATCCTTTTCAATCAGGTTTCAGGCCTGGCTACAGCATGGAAACTGCTTTGGTCTTTCTGATCGATGATCTCTGATGGGCTTGAGATAGGGGTCATTCCTCTATCTTGGTGTTACTTGACCTCTCAGCTGCTTTTAACCTATTGACCATGGTCAAGCAACCATGGTCAAGCAATGATGGTCAAGCAACCATTGACCATGGTTAAAATGGCCGATACTATTGACCATGGTATCCTTCTGTGTCAACTAAGGGAGCTAGGATTGGGAGATACCATATTATGGTGGTTTTCCTCCTATCTTTCTGGTTGATTGAAGTCGGAGTTGGTGGAAGAGCAGAGGTCGACTCCTAGACCTGTTATTTGTTGGGTGCCTCAGGACTTGATCCTCTCTTCCCTACTATTTAATATCAACATGAAACCACTGGGTGAGATCATCTGGTGACATGGCATGAGATTTCAGCAATATGCTTATGACACCCAGCTATACATCTCCACTTCATATCAGTTCAGTGAAGCAGTGGATGTGATGTGCCAGTGCCTGGACAAGCTGAGGGCTTGGATGGGAGTCAAGAGATTCAGACTCAACCCAGACAAGACCGAGTGGCTATGGATACTGCCTCCAAAGGACTATGTCAACTGTCTTCCTTGGTTCTGGAGGGAGAGAAATTAACCCCCTCAGAACAGATTCACAATTTGGGTGTCTTCCTAGACTCACAATTAAGATTAAATCAACATCTGACAGCTGTAGCTAGGTGGACCTTTGCACAGGTTTGACTAGTGCACCAATTGTGGCCCTACTTGAATCAAGAGGCTCTTTTCACAGTGACTCATGCCCTTATCACGTAACAGCTGGACTATCGCAACATGCTTTACATGGGACTTCCCCTGAAGAGTATTTGGAGACTACAGCTGGTCCAGAAAGCGGCTGTGTGAGCTGTTGTGGGTGCCCCTAGATATACTCACTCTACACCAATTCTTAGTGAGCTGCATTGGCTTCCTATTAGTCTTCAGTCACAATTCAAGGTGTCGGTTATTACCTTTAAAGCCCTACATGAGTCAGGGCCAAAGTACATCAGAGATTGCTTTCTACCATATACCTCCCAGTGACCAGTAAGAGCCCACGGGGTTGGACTTCTTTGAGTCTCATAGGCTAAAAAATGTCAACTGGCAGGTCCACAGGGGAGGGCCATCTCTGTAGTGGCCCCGACTCTCTGAAAGCATCTATCTCCTGGGATCTGCACTATCCCCATCTTATTGGCCTTTTGGAAAGCTATAAAAACCTGGCTTTTCCAACAGGCCTGGGACCATTGATCTTGTAGGGATGATTACTGAGGTCAGCCATGAATGTATCTATTTTAAACTGAAACATGTTTTTTATTGATTTTTCCAGTTTTATTGTGAGCCTCTCTATGTCTCTAGGGAATTGGACAGCATAGAAATTTAAACAAAGAAACAAACAAACAAACACGGCTATCATGTCTGTTGGAGAGCAAGATACATACATTTCTCTGCTATTGTTTATATAAACTGAAATGGAAGCAAGCCTGTGGTCTAAAGGTTAAAGCTTCTGCCTCGCAAGGCAGACCCCACAGATTCAAATCCCGGTAAGGGCATGGCTAGCTGAAGAGTGTAAAAAATCTCAAAACAGATTTATGCTAGCCTCCCTTTCTTTTCACTTATCAGCAGAAATATCTTACACACACACACACACACACACACACACTATGTATGTGTGGTGTGTGTATGTGTGCACATATGATTAATTTCATATGTAAGTATTACAGGTATGTTCTACTTTAAATTTTGTAAAATACTGTGGATTGTAAATAAATGAATACATTGAAATAAAATAATTATTATAACAAATTTTTTTTAAAGTCACATGGGTTTCCAACTCAAATATATGAATGCAATAAAGTTTCATTTAAAATGAGGTGGCATATAAGGGACGGCATATAAGTCCAATTAATAAAATAAATGAAATAAAGCAAAACACTACATTCCTTTCTAGAAGTGAAAATTGTATGGTAGAAATTTACACAGATTTGAACTAGCAGCAATACTAATAATTCTGCAAGAATATTTTATGCACTTCATGAAATTATTGCAATGGGGGAATGTGGTGATTCATAAAATGATTGCCAGGGTGACTAGGTTCAGATAGAGTCAACCAATTTAACAGGAACTAAAGTGTTTCCTATTTTCTTTATTTATTGATAAGTGTTTTTGTTATTCCTATGAAAAAACAAATCTATACATATTACAAAGGGAACGTACAATAGATAATAATACAGACAATAATAATTCAATATCACAATAGTAATAATGACAATATAAAGAATAATAACATTTCCAAATTATTTTTAACCAAATTATTTTTAACCTGTGATGCACCATAAAATGGCATTTTTATGAGCACAGGTAATAATGGACACTTTTGAAACAAATTATGACATTTAAACTATTTTGGAAACTATTTTGAAATAAAATGATGCCAGAGGTAGAAAAATTATTTAAGGTAAGGAAAATAAGGAAAAATAACATTAAAAAATTATTGTACATGACATGATATTTGGCCACATTACTTTTTGTAGAACCAAAGCGGTTATATATACCCCATCTTTAATTGTACTTTACCATACCATTATGTCATACCATAGTTATGATACTATAAAAAACTGCTGATATATTTTCTAACAGTTTTAAAGAAGGCTTCCTTTACTTCTCTGTTTCTCAAACTGTAGACAACAGGGTTGACCATTGGAGTTAGAATAGTGTAGAACAGAGAAAAGATTTTATGTAGCTCTTTCAGTTTTTCTGTTTCAGGGACAACATAGACAAGCAATAGGGTAACAAAGAAAAATGAAACTACGGTGAGATGAGAAGAACAGGTAGAGAAGGCCTTCTGTTGTGCTTTTTTAGATTTCATTTGCAGCACAGTATAAAGTATATAGATGTAGGAGATCATTGTTAGGAGAAATGGGGTTCCTATACCCATGGATCCTAGAATAAATGTAGCAAGTTTCACTAAGTATGTATTGCTACAGGAAAGGTTTGCCACTGAATACACATCACAAAAAAAATGGTCAATTTCATAAGGTCCACAAAAATTTAACTGTACTAGAAAAGAAGTTATGATAGTGTTAGTAAACAAACCACTTATCCAAGAGGTGAGGGCTAATTGGAAACAGAGTTTACCGTCCATGATAGATGCATAATGCAGAGGTTTGCAAATGGCTAAATATCGATCATAAGACATCATTGCCAGAAGATAACATTCAGTGGATGCTAAAAAACCAAAGAAGTAGTATTGTGTCATGCAGCCATAGACAGATATAGATTTATCCCCAGTTATAAAACTAGCCAGCATTCTGGGCAAAATGGTTGAAATGTAACAAATCTCCAAACCAGACAAATTCAGAAGGAAGAAGTACATGGGGGTATGAAGTTGTTGGTCAGCTACAACAAGAAGAACAATAAGTAGGTTTCCCACAATAGATAAACTGTAGATAATAAAAAACAGTATAAAGAGCAGTATTCTCATTTGGGGAAGATTGCTGAATCCCCAAAGAATGAATGTTGTGACACTTGACTGATTCATTTCCATTCTTTCCTGCTAGTAATTAGTTAATAATAACAATTTGAAGAACTTTAGTAGCCCCATTTCCCTTCTCTTCTTTTATCTGTTGATTGTGGCAAATGTTGAAATGCTGTTCTTGAATATCTTGTCAGCTTATCTAAATAGCAGAAACATAGAAAAATAGAAGATTGACAGCAGAAAAAGATCTCATAGTCCATCTAGTCTGCCCTTATACTATTTCCTGTATTTTATCTTAGGATGGATATATGTTTATCCCAGGCATGCTTAAATTCAGTTACTGTGGATTTACCAACCACGTCTGCTGGAAGTTTGTTCCAAGGATCTACTGCTCTTTCAGTAAAATAATATTTTCTCACGTTACTTCTGATCTTTTCTCCAACTAACCTCAGATTGTGCCCCCTTGTTCTTGTGTTCACTTTCCTATTAAAAACACTTCCCTCCTGAACCTTATTTAACCATTTAACATATTTAAATGTTTTGATCATGTCCCCCCTTTTCCTTCTGTCCTCCAGACAATACCGATTGAGTTCATTAAGTCTTTCCGGATATATTTTATGCTTAAGATCTTCCACCATTCTTGCAGACTGTCTTTGGACCCATTCAATTTCATCAATATCTTTTTGTAGGTGAGGTCTCCAGAACTGAAAACAGTATTCCAAATGTGGTCTCACCAGCGCTCTACATAGTGGGATCACAATCACCCTCTTCTTGCTTGTTATACCTCTAACTATGCAGCCAAGCATTCTACTTGCTTTTCCTACCACCTGACTGCACTATTCACCCATTTTGAGACTGTCAGAAATCACTACCCCAGATCCTTCTCTTCTGAAGTTTTTGCTAACACAGAACTTCCAATACAATACTCAGATTGATGATTCCTTTTCCCCAAGTGCATTATGTTACATTTGGAAACATTAAACTGCAGTTTCCATTGCTTTGACCATTTATTTAGTAAAGCTAAATAATTTGCCATATTACAGACGCCTCCAGGAATATCAACCTTATTGCACACTTTAGAGTCATTGGCAAATAGGCAAACCTTCCCTACCAAACTTTCCCCTATGTCACTCACAAAGATATTAAAAGAATAGGACCAAGAACAGACCCTTGTGGCACACTGCTTGTAACCAGTGTCTGCTCAGAATACTCACTATTAACAACAACCCTCTGATGTCTATGCTTCAGCCAGCTGCAAATCCACTGAACTATCCAGGGATTAAGTCCAATCTTCACTAATTTATCAGCTATTTATGTGGAAACGTATCAAAGACTTTGCTGAAGTCCAGATAGGCAATATCCATGGCACCACCTTCATCCAACACCTTTGTGACATAGTCAAAGAAATCAATGAAATTAGTCTGACATGATTTGCCTTCAGTAAAGCCATGCTGGTTTGGGTCCAATAAGTTATTGGTTTTTAGGTGCTGATTTATCCTCTTTTTGAGTAGAGTCTCCATCATTTTAACCATAACTGATGTCAGAACAGATGTTGTTATTCCTAAGCATATTAACCACATCAGACAACATCAGACAACATCATATGTTAATAGCCTATGGCATTAGAGGAAATAAACAATATGCTGATGTGAGGTGCTATAGAATAGATCTATATATGACTATCCAATTAAACCAGTTTGCTGTTAAATACCCTATATGGATAGAAACTAATTGTTATCAGTTGGAGTTAGATAATGGTCCAGGGGGGAAATGGGGATTATTCTTTTATTTATTTATTTATTTATTTATTTATTTATTTATTTATTTATTTATTTATTTATTTATTTATTTATTTATTTATTTATTTATTTTTGTCCAATACACAATAATATACAATGAAGCTTAAAGAGATATAGTAGAGAAGATATAGGAGATATAGGAGAGACTGTAGGACAGGGGACGGAAGGCACTCTAGTGCGCTTATGTACCCCCCTTACTGACCTCTTAGGAATCTGGAGAGGTCCACTGTGGATAGTTTAAGGGTAAAGTTTTGGGGGTTAGGGGATGACACTACAGAGTCCAGTAATGAGTTCCACGCTTCAACAACTCGATTACTAAAGTCTTATTTTTTACAGTCAAGTTTGATTAGCCTTAGCCCACTTTGGTTACATAGCAGATCTAGGCTCATTCCTCTTTTAACTCTATCCTCTGGCTTTACTGCCCCTCCTACATCTGTAAATGTTCATTGTTTTCATCTCAGAATGTGTGTTGGGAGGAGTGGATAGATATCATAATACTTTTGAATCAAGTTAACCAATTAAAAATCCATCTCCCCTGGTATCATCTTGCAGAATTTTATCCTAAAGTCATTTCATGGATAAAGTTTGAGATGAAAATTTATTCTGTGGAGAGAATTTAGTGAAGCAATTCAGAGTCCAAAGTGTTTTCCATGTAAAATTGTGAGATCCCTTTCTCTGCATCACCAAGTTCCAAGCAAACTTTTCTGCTACAATACAGTGATTCTTCCTGATCTCCCCAGATAGCATATCTATGAATATCTAACACAAAATAATGCAAAAACCACTGAATAAGCTATGATCTAATAAGGAGAGCATAATAGATGTTGTTTACTATACTAGTAATAAACATTCATGTATAATTTAGACACAAATAAAGTAGAGATAATTTTGATTTTAAATTTCAAAGAGAGGAGAGAGAGATATCAATATATTCATCAAGTTTATGCATAAAATAGTATCTAGAAATTATTGATATGGAATTGTTAAAGAAAACTGCAACTGAAAATCCTGAATTTAAAGAAAAGATAGTAAATTAAAGCACAAAAAAACCCCAGTAAAAGGCAGCACACAAAAAATAACAGTAGAAAAAATTATTAAAGGGAATGAAAAATACAAAAAAAGTGAAGATGAACTGAACTGAACATGATCAATAAGAAATACATGTGTTTGTGTACGTGTGTGTGTATATCTATATGTGTGTGTGTGTGTGTGTATATATATATGAATACATGAATGGGAGGATGTATGGGTGACTAAATCAATCAATGTGATATAAATATAAATTCTTCCTACTACTAGACTAATATTCCACAAAGTCCTGCTTGTGGAAAGATCATGTCTATTTCTTATATTTCCTGACTTAAATGTGTTTGTGGAATATTATTTATGATCTGAAATAATATTATTAGTCAATATACTTCTGGACACAATTCAATGTTATGCTGAAGGTAGTAAATAGCCTATAAATCATAACCTACTGATCAGCTAACCCTTTTAAAATCTTTTTAAAAATGTTCTCTTCATGTTGTCTGTTAAAAGAAAAACTGCAAAGAGACAAAAAACTGTTTTTCATGGTCATATATTAAGAATGTACATCTTTTCCTATGATGTACATTGTTATTGTTCTATTCTTTTGGGGGGGGGGTGATTCTTCCTATATAATTAATAGTGAATATAGTGAATATTTTAAATTAAATTTAGAATTATTTCATCTATTTTTTTAATTGTTGCCCGAAGTAAAAAGAAATGCATTAAAAGAAAGACTCTTTCAAGTTCTTAAAAAATAATTTTGCAAACAGTCCCATGACTCAGAATTACTGATATTAATGACACTGTAGTCAATGAAATTGTCATCTTGAAAGGTATACACAAAGTAAGGATTACAATTTAAATTATATGCCCACTTTTTCTAAATCTATAATGTGAACAAAATTCAGTGTAGGAGAGGAGCTATGTTGGTGGCAAAAAACTTATCATGAATCTGGTAGAATTTTTTCAAGTAACAAATTTATCAGATGTATCTAATGAAAAAAGTTCCAACTCACGAAAACTTATCTCCTTTGAAATTTTATATTATAGCTTGTAAAAGGTGCTGCTAGACAGCTGAATAATTGCCACTGTATTTAAAAGAAATTACTCCAACCATTACTGAGCACCATACGAATGTATATGTATACTTATACATATACACACACATATACACACACACACATATTTGTGGCACAAATTAAATATGAAATATGGCAATCAAATATAGATATATAGTTTCCTGAAGATAAAGATAAGTGTTGGAATTTGGGAAAAGGATGAAAATGAGAGTTTTAGTTTTTTAAAATAGAAATAGACCACTGAATATGTAGTACTAAGACAAACACAAGGGCAAAGTTATTGCGTTGTTGAAACAATTCTTTCTAGTTAATATAGGATGATTATCCTGGAAATAAAGAAAGTCAATATATGAGATTAGGTCTTACCTGTAGTTGTTCCATGTTATATCAGAAGAGGTGTTGTAAAATGTCCTATTAACAACAAATGATACAGGAATATAGTAGTGAACCATTCAAAGAATGTCGTATCCAAGTGTGTTACATCATCCTTTTTACACTAATTGGTGATCTAGGGTAATAATATTTGGGCTTGCATGTGCAGAATGTTATCTAATTTTTAAAAATTATTGGATAATTAAAATATTTCAGATGAGCCGGGGGATTTGTTACTGACTGGCTCTTGGACAAACTGTTCTGATATAATGTATTTTTAATTTTCAAGAACATGGTAAAATTCATTCTTTCTATATGGAGCTATTTTATTTTATAAATAAAACATAGCATACATGTTTTTGCCGGATGCTTTGGAAAATAGTCTGAGCCCCTCCTCTCAGTGACAGTCCTTCAAATATTGGAACATTTCTATCATGTCACCCCTGATCCTTCTCTTCACCAATTAGCCATGCGCAGTTCTTGCAATAATTCTTCATATGTTGTAACCCCCAGTCCCATAATCATCTTTTTTGCTCTTCTCTGCACCTTCATAAAGGTTTCAAGGAACAAAAGGCAAAGCAATGTGATTGGATCATAGAATTTAATTGATTAAATTATCTATAGGTGAGGCTTTCATTGGATGACACGGATTTTCCCAAGTAGTATTACAATCAACTTTAAAAACTTATAATATAAAATATGAATTAATTGTATTAATGTCCACAACCAATATGCACACAAAAACATTTTAAAATATTTTTTGTCAATAGCAATATAGAGGAAAAGAAGCTTGCTGTGTTAAATAAAGCATAGACGAGTATTTAAGTTAGTCTTAAATGGTGACGAGTGTAATCTGGGTCCTGGGCTCAAGCTACTGTTGCTCAATGCCAGATCAGTAGTAAACAAAGCTCTCCTCATCCAGGATTTGATCCTGGTTGAGGAGGCCGATCTGGCATGTGTGACTGAAACCTGGCTGGGCCCAGAGGGAGGAATTCCTCTCTCAGAAATATGCCCAGCCAGGTTTCAGGTATGGCATCAGCCTCGACTCCAGGGAAAGGGGGGGAGGAGTGGCTATTGTAGCCAAGGAGAACCTTTGCCTGCATAGACTTGTTGCCCCTGAGATTGCGGGTTGTGAGTCCCTCCTTGTGAAGTTGGACTTAGGGGTTCAGGTGGGCTTGTTACTCACATACCTGCCTCCCAGCTACATGTCAACAGCCCTGCCTGTGCTGCTTGAGAAGGTGCCTGGGTTGGCAGTGGAGTTCCCTGGACTTATTGTCCTGGGGGACTTCAATTTGCCATCACTCGGCGGTTCCTCTGGACTAGCAGAGGAGTTCATGGCCACCATGACAACCATGGACCTGACTCAAGTAGTTCAGGGTCCGACTCATGGGAGGGGACACACACCTGACATGGTATTCCTCTCGGAGCAATTGAATAATGGTCTGAGAATAAGGGGCTTAGAAACATTGCCTTTGTCATGGTCAGACCATTTCCTAGTGTGGCTTGATTTCCTGGCTCCAATCCTCCCCCGCAGGGAGGCGGAACTGATTAGGAGGTTCCGCCCCAGGCGCCTGATAGACCCAGAGGGCTTTCAGAGGGCACTTGGGGTTTTACCAGATTCACTCATCCACAGCTTGATGGAGTCTCTTGCTGAGGCCCGGAACAAGGCCTCTTTCACTTATAAATTTATATGCAAACATGTATGCATATAATTCTTAGCTAGTCTACCAAGATCATTGCTTACAGACAGAATTTATTTTATTTCTTTCCCTAGCTAAGAATTTAAAAACTATCTATTTTAAAAGTAAGATGGAATTCTACTTTGGTATTCCAAGAAGAAAGATTGTAATTTGTTAATCATAGCTACTAGCTCTAAATTTAGAAACTAAATAAATTAAGCTGTATTAAAACTTGCATGGGAAATAGCCAGAGAATCCCAGAATCCCAGAGAATTTAGATTTATACCTTAAGGACCCACTTGTGATTAGTGTAGAAAGAGTAATTACTTGCATGTCTTACTGCATACATAGACATGCAAGCTTTCCTGTTTTGATATTTTTGTATGATTTGTAGTATCTCCCATATGAATTTTAATATATTATAAATAGTCTGAAATGCTTGGCATAACTTCTAGATTTTCTTTTGAACAGACAACTTCGTACCCAACTAACACACTAGCAGATTAGAACCTAGTAAAAAATGGAATTTCTTGTTAGTACAAAGAGAAAAAGTGACATCTAACAGAATAACAGAGTTAGAAGGGACCATGGAACTCTTCTAGGCTAACCCCCTTCTCAGGCAGGAATTTATCTGCTTTGGATTATTAGAAGGTGAGTGTTTCATCACTAAATATGGATCAATTGGAGATAGTTTATTATTATCTTGAATTGTGGATATTTATATCTTTCTGTAATGTGAAATTCTGTGATTCCATACTAATCACAGTATTAAATCTGTTAAAATAAAATCTGTTAAAATAAATATTGCCACATATACATAATACTTGAATTTGTTTTGATCAATTAATCCATCACACAAAAATATGTTAAAAATGAAGTATCAGTTCCAATAATTTTTTTCCCTCTGTTCTGCTCTATTTGGCTCTCAACAAAAAGAAAATTTCTGTTGGCTATTTTGTGAATATAGAAGTTAAAACGCAGAAAAATCAGTTCTTTTTCTAAATGATTTCAAATATATATCTGTAGAAAAGTTGTGCATAATCATTGTATCGTTAATTATTTTGATATACTGTGTGACAGGAAAATTAAGACAGATTTTAAGACCATGTATAACAGAAGCTTGGACTTGAGATTCTATGGACTTTGAGAATTGAGATGGACCATGAATGGAACACCATAGAGATCTTACCGAGGAATATAAACAATTCAGAGGTAAAGCTTTATGCATTTGTTGTATTCTCATAACCAGATAGATGACAGGCATATAGAAATCTTCCTGTTCTTTTTCAAATAATTGAAGAGCAGCATAACCCTTGTAATTCTGAGTAATTTAGTCTCTGTGAACATTTTTAATCAGTTCACTGAACTTATTGCTAAGAAAATGAAAACTAATACTGTACAAAATAGAAAGAAAAGGAAAAGGAAATAATTCAAATAAATAAAACTAAAAGTGAAACAAAATAAAAAAGAAAATAAACAAAAATAGTATGAAGAAGTAGCTTTTGATCTTCTCTACAGCATTTGCAAATATAATTATAAACTTTCCTCTTAATTTGTGTCACAGCATAGCTCACTTCTTTCTATAATCTACCATGGGTTATCATCAAAATTATTACATTTATTTTTTCTGTTTCATGCAAAAAGTCTATAAAAGATTTCCAGTAAGCAATACATGTAGATGTTGTCTTTTCTCTGTTCAAAGTTCTATAATGTTTTTTCAACATTTTGTCCATTAATTTAAGGTGGTGAATAGCTGTGAAGAGTATTCATAAATAACTTATAGTCATCTGCAGAAATATAAGTAATAGACAATAGGCAAAAGATGTATGGGAAAGTCTTAAAGTACCCTGCCTCCTTCCCTCACTCACTATTTCTTTCTTTCTTTCTTTCTTTCTTTCTTTCTTTCTTTCTTTCTTTCTTTCATCTATTAGGAAGAAGGGCATTTCAGTGAGCAATTAGCCATGTTTTCACAAATATCCTTCCTCTCTATATAACTGTGAAAATACACGTCTCTTTGAAGATTATACATATGTGTGCATGCAGTGAAAGAGAAATGGAAGAAAGACTCAACTATTCAAATGTATAATACTCAACTTACATTATTAAATGGGAAAAGATTTGAGATCACTATACTGAATACTAAATGTTTAAGGATCAAAGAAAAAAGAAGTATGACACTCTGTCACCTAGATTAATTATGTTCTGTCAATTGCATTTCAGAATTATTTAACTTTCCACCGGCTGGGAAGAAATCAATCAACTCCTTCTGAATTTATTCTTCTGGGATTTGGCAATCTCCTAGAAATGAGAATAGCCCTCTTCATATTATTTTTTCCTGTTTATACTCTCTCCGTTGCTGGTAATCTCATAATTGTTTCAGTGGTTGTGATTGACGAGCATCTTCATACCCCCATGTATTTCTTCCTTGTTAATTTGTCTTGTTTGGAAATCTATTATATTTCTACCATTCTACCCAAGATGCTGGCTAATTTTGTAACTGGAGATCAATCTATACCTGTCTATGGATGCATTGTACAGTATTTCTTCTTTGGGGTTCTGGTAGCCACTGAATGCTACCTTTTAGCAATGATGTCTTATGACAGATATTTAGCAATATGCAAACCATTGCATTATACCACACTCATGAATAGTAGACTCTGCCTCCAATTGGCCCTCACAGCTTGGATGAGTGGCCTTTTGACCAACACTATCCTAACCTCCTTACTACTGAAACTTACCTTCTGTGAACTCAATGAAATTGATCATTTCTTTTGTGATATTTATCCAGTAGCAAACATTTCATGCAGTAATACACACTTAGTAAAGCTTGCTACACTTATTTTAGGCTTTATTGGAACAGGGCCACCCTTTCTTATAACAGTGGCCTCATATATCTGTATTCTTCATAATGTCTTGCAAATTAAGTCTAAAACAGCCCAACAGAAAGCCTTTTCCACATGTTCATCCCATCTGATTGTAGTGACACTTTTCTATGGGTCAATATTTCTTGTCTATATAGTTCCAGAAACTGAAACACTAAAAGAGCTAAACAAAATCTTTTCTATACTCTATACTGTCCTGACTCCCATGCTCAACCCTCTTATTTACAGCTTGAGAAACAGAGAGGTGAAGGAAGCTCTCTTCAAAGTTATCAGAAAATGTAGCAACAAAATTTCATAATCTTAAAATTGCAGATCAGAATTTTCAAAAATGATTTTTTTTGCTTTCTAAATAAAATAATCTGATCCACATCTGTCCAACATTGATGATTACTTCTCAGTATGTTTCAATATATCTCTGTGCAAATATGCATCCAAATAATGGAGATATTTTAGATGAATAGAAGTTTTGCTTTTGTATTTTTGTTCTTTAGAAATGTAACAGATTAAGTCTGGAGAGAGATGTGAATCAAAATGTATGTTTTCATTCTTTGTTAGCAAGAAATTATTGACAGGTTTTTTTAAAAAAAATAGATAATAGGAAGGGTTTAATAGTGTAATAAACAATCCATAAAGATTGTGGATGAGTTCTCCTTAAATGGATATCTTCCCATGGAGCTGGGACTAACTAGAACAATTCATTTTGGATATGTAACTAGAATAATTCATTTTTAATATCTGTATTGATTAAGTGACTTTAGTGGCATAAACACTTCTTTACAGCTCTCTGATTTTTCTCCATATCCATTTGTTTTTTAATGGCTCTGAATTGCACCTCACATTATTTGATTTAGGGCTATTGAATCTGCTCAAAGGTGCTTTTTCAAGAGGCAACTGGATTTTCCTGTTTTCCTTTAAAGATATTTAACACATTCATCCAAGAAGCTTCTTCAGCTCTGAATTATGGTGGAGAATGGAAAGAATTATATTTCTTACAGACAGCTGGTTATTTCATGCCACTTTTAATTTTGAGTTTACTTACACAAGATAAGTAATTTGCATTCATATGAAGTTAGAAGATACAGAGTTCCAAAATGTCATTAATAAAGATTGATGACATCGCTGAATAAAAGCTGAAATTGTAACTGAATTGATTCTGCGAAAATAAAAGCGATTATTGATATATTTAACGAATTTCTTAACGATCTCAGAAGATCTTTTGGAATGGAAAAATGGAAGAGATAATAGTGGAAGAAAAGAAGATTGATGAAAATGAAAAGGACAATGAAGAGAGAAAGAATACTGATAATGAAATACTGATTAATGATTATGTTGATTAACATATTGTTATTTGTAATGATTCCACTGGGGTTAGCAGTGATAAAAGAGAACAGGATAAAAAAATGATTATGCTCAGATCAATGATAATGAGGAGGAGTTTGAGAGGTACTAGATTATAAAAAGTTTGGGGAAAAGAAGACATACAAAAAATAGACCTGAGAAAGAAAAAAAGAGTGTGTGGAAAAAGAAATTTTTGTTATAAAAGTGAAAGAAGAATGGGATGAAAACATGGAAATAGGGTTGGAGGCATTACAAATATAAAAAGGAAATGGTTGAGAAATTAAAAGGAAATGGATGAAGGGGAATGCGATAGAAAGTTTTTTAAAGTAGAATTTATTAATTTTCAGTCTTTTTAATAAAAAACAATAATGCAATAAATACAATAAGTAATTCTGCATTATTATATCATTGCACCTTCTTCTTTTGAGCTTCATCACATTTTATATATTTGGATGCACTATACCAATATTATGTTGTTACAATAGCTAACATACTTATACTTTTCTATATACATATTTTATTTATTTTTTTATTTATTAGATTTGTATGCCGCCCCTCTCCGTAGACATGTTATTTATTTATTTTTATCTATCTATCTATCTATCTATCTATCTATCTATCTATCTATCTATCTATCTATCTATCTATCTATCTATCTATTGGATTTGTATGTCGCCCCTCTCTGAGGACTTGGGGCGGCTCACAACATAGCAAACAATATACAATGTACAAATCTAAAAATTCAATTAATTTTACTTGAAAAAACTTTAAAACTCTACTAACATTTAAAATCATTCATTCCCATTCACACTGCAAAACATACTACATTTGTTGGCCAGGGGTCAAGGGTATAATGGCCCGAAGCCTGGCAGTACAGATAAGTCTTTAAGCTTTTATGGAAGGCGAGGAGGGTGGGGGCAGTACAAACCTCTGGTGAGAGATGATTCCAGAGGGCTGCCCCCCCACAAGAAAAAGCTCTTCCCCTAGGTCCCACCAAATGACATTGTTTAGTTGACGGGGCCAGGAGAAGGCCGACTCTGTGGGACCTAATGCTTCTATTTTAGCTCTTTTCATTTTTATTTTTCTAAGCTTGATCCAATGGTACCATCTATTCCATAATTCAAAATACTCTGAGTCTTTCTGGCCTCGTAAGTCAACTATAGAACGTTTTTATTTATTTATTTATTTTTCAACATTACTTTATTTTTTTATTATTATACAGTAATTAGCCTCAGTGCTATTTGTATTGTGTTGGGCATCTATGATTGTGTTTTTGAGGGCCTTCCAGGCTTCCTGTGTGGGTTTACCCTTTAGAACTTCCTTCCGCGGTATATTTTCCAGGTTGTCTCTGAGCTTGTTGAAATCCACTTTTCTGAAGTCTGGGACTGTAGTGGTGTTGGGTTCAGCAGTTAGTGATTGTGTTATATTGAATTTTTGGATGACGTGGTCACTCTCACCCAATTAGAAACACTGATTTATTGACCAGAGCATACAAAACATTTGTCAGACCTATTCTAGAATATTGTTGTTGTTGTTGTTGTTGTTGTTGTTATTTATTAGATTTGTATGCCGCCCCTCTCCGGAGACTCACCTGTGTGGAGTCCACACTACATATATAGCTTCATTCCATATATAGGAATCCACACTGCATATATAGCTCACCTGTGTGAAATCCACACTACATATCAGATATTAATACAATCAAAGGAATCCAGAAATACTTCACAAGAAGAGTCCTTCACTCCTCCTCATGTAACAAATTACCCTACTCGTCCAGGCTTCAAATACTAAATCTAGAAAATTTACAACTACGTCATCTCTGAACTGATTTAACTGTTGTTCATAAAATCATACATCATAACGTACTCCCTGTCAGTGACTACTTCACCTTTAACAACAACAACAACACAAGAGCACGTAATAGATACAAACTGAATGTAAATCGCTCCAAACTTGACTGCAGAAAATAAGATTTCAGCAATAGAGTGGTCACCACCTGGAACTCATTACCTGATTCTGTTGCTAACCCCAACCCCAAAATCTTCAACCTTACATTATCTACAATTGACTTCTCCCCTTTTCTAAGAGGTCTGTAAGGGGCGTGCATAAGTGCACTTATGTGCCTAATGTCCCTGTCCTACTGTCTTATTATCCTCTCTATTAGTACGTTCTACTTATGCTTCGTTATGTTATGTTATGTTAATATGTACTATAATACCATACTTGTTTGACAAATAAATAAATAAATAAAATAAATAAATAAACATCCCTTCTACTTCAATTCCCTCTATCGTTTCTCCCGTTTTTTAGTATTAGGTGTAGTATTGCAGTCCCTCTAGTTCCTGTTTCCACTTTTGGGGCTAGAAAATTATCTGTGAGACTGGTGAGAAATCTATTAGACTTTCTGCTTGGTGCTGAGTTGGTTTTCCAGTGAATGTAGGGGTAGTTAAAGTTCCCCATTATTGTTGTGTTGTGCTTATGGCATATTTCTGTTAGTTGGCTTGTAAAGAGGTTGTCCATTGTATCAGTTTGGTTTGGTGGCCTGTAGTATACTCCTATGGTTGTGCTGCACTTTTTTCTTTTATGTTAACCCATATGTTTCTAGGGGGTTATCTTCTTTGGTTGGGTATAGCTCTATGACAGTGTAGTGGTCATCTCCACCCCATGTCCACTTGGTGAAGCAATGGAAGTGATGTTCCAGTGCTGTTAGCATCTGGATAGGTACCAACAGACTCAAACTCAAACTCAACCCTGACAAGACGGAGTGGCTGTGGGTTTTGCCTCCCACGGACAATCCCATCTGTCTGTCCTTTACCCTGGGAGGGGGGAATTATTGACCCCCTCAGAGAGGGTCCACAACTTGAGCATCCTCCCCAATCCACAGCTGATGTTAGAACACCATCTTTCAGGTGTGGCGAGGGGGGTGTTTGCCCAGGTTCACCTGGTGCACCAGTTGCAGCCCTATTTGGGCAGGGAGTCCTTGCTCACAGTCACTCATGCCCTTATCACCTGTAGGTTCGACTACTGCAACACTCTCTACATGGGGCTACCTTTGAAGTGTGTTCAGAAATTTCAAATTGTGCAGAATGAGGCACAATCCACAGCTGATGTTAGAACACCATCTTTCAGGTGTGGCGAGGGGGGTGTTTGCCCAGGTTCACCTGGTGCACCAGTTGCAGCCCTATTTGGGCAGGGAGTCCTTGCTCACAGTCACTCATGCCCTTATCACCTGTAGGTTCGACTACTGCAACACTCTCTACATGGGGCTACCTTTGAAGTGTGTTCAGAAATTTCAAATTGTGCAGAATGAGGCCGCGTGAGGTGTCATGGGTCTCCCTAGATATACCCACATTTCTCCAACACTCTGTGGACTGCATTGGCTGCCAATTGGTTTCCAGACACAATTCAAAGTGTTGGTGATGACCTATAAAGCCCTACATGGCATCAGACCAGATTACTTACGGGACTGCCTTCTGCCACACAAATCCCGGTGGCCGATAAGGTCCCACAGAGTTGGCTTTCTTCAGGTCTTATCAACCAGACAATGCCATCTGGCAGGGCCTAGTGAAGAGCCTTCTTTGTGGCAGCCCCAGCCCTCTGGAATCAGCTCCCTCCAGAGATTCACACTGCCTCCACCCACCTCACTTTTCACAAGACCCTAAAGACCAATCTATGTCTCCAGGCATGGGACAGCTACCTTCTTCTCTGACCATTAAATGTTATGTGTGGATGTGATTGAGTAGACTGACTGATTTTTTAACATAAAGGGATTTTTAGCTTACTGTTTTTATTAGATTTGTATACACATTGTTTTGTATTGCATGTTGTGAGCCGCTCCGGGTCCTCGGAGAGGGGCGGCATACAAGTCTAATTAATAATAATAATAATAATAATAATAATAATAATAATAATAATAATAATATTTACAAAGGTCATTTGTGTAGATTATAAAGGGTGATGAACCTAGAACTACTGTTAACAGGTAAAGAATTTCATAGGGCATTCCCTATTTTGACCATTTGTTGTCTGTTTGACATGAACCAATACCTAATTATGCAGGGGTCATGCCATAATAATAATAAGTGGACATGCAATTTTTCTGGTTTGAACATTGCTTTGTTTCTCTTGTTTGATTTGTAATATCTTCCACTGCATGAATTTCAATAGACTAAAAATAGTTTGAGTTGTTTGGCAGAACTCCCAGATTTCTTGCAAACTTGACATTTTCGTACCCAACTAATTTATCAGGAGATGAGAATCTAATTATGAAAGAAATTTCTCTTTAACTCACATAGACCAACTAATTTCATATGCTTTAAATTATTAGAAGGTGGAAGGAATTTTCAATATCAAACATTTAGAACTTTTAGAGATAGTTTGTTACTGGATTACTTCAGTGTTGAAGTAATTAACTACAAAAGGTTGATTTACAGTGTGAGAAGAATTTAAGCATGGACTTATGTTGAGCAAGCATTGTTTTATCATTGCCACAGATGTATAATAATTGAAGTTATTACAAAAATATTCATTCAAGAATTATCCATTGAGAATGAGATATCAGGGTCCAGATTTTTTTCACTCTCTGCCCTATCTCGACTTCAAAGATAATTAAACTCTGCTATGTTTTTTGTTAACTAACACAGAAAATTAATTATAAACTTTTATTTTGAAGCAATTTCAGATATTCTAGAGAATTAGGTGCACATAACCATTGAATGTTTAAGTATGTTCATATGCTGCATGAAAGGTAAACTAAGAGAGATTTTGGGACCATTTAAAACAGAAATTTGGACTTAAAAGATACAAAACATATCTTTGGAATGGAACATCAATGGAACACGGCCGAGATACCAGCTAGGAATCTAAGCAATTCAGAGGTAAATCTTTACATTTTCATGGTATTCTGTGTCATGTATTCAAAGCAGAATCTATTTTATTTATATAGTTTGACTTTTATGAGGAGGTAAATGTTAAATTAATAGATAATAGGCAATTAAACAATAGTTGGATAAAATATTGCTATTATTTTTGTAATAGCTAAAGAGCAGAATATTCTCTGTAAATCTGAGTACTCTGTGAACATTTTTTACTTAATTCAATACATTTATCACTTATTTTAATGAACTTTTATAAAAGTAGATTTTCTAAGTATTATAGAGATAAAGTAAAATTATGCAAAATGAAAATCCAGAACATAACATGTATGTTAAAAGCAGAGAAGTAAAACCAACTATTACATTACAAGTTATTTATTTATTATATCTTCTGCAGGCAGGCAGTTGTTTTATTTCGGTCACTGACTAGCAAAACAAACATCTCCACCTTTGTAATTTTAATGGCTTACACGATATATCTTCCCTGAATTCACATGCAAGAATAAAACTTTTAATACATTGGTTTTTTTTTTTAAATGAAGCTATTATCTTAAGGATAGCTTGTAAAATTTTTGAAATCTGGAGACTTCTCAAATTCTAATTCTGTAAGTCAAATTTTGATTTCTTTTTAAATAAAGAGCTAATCTAAATAAATAAATTTATGCATTTCCCTTTTAAGAATAAAATAAAAAAGATAAATCTCTCCTCCCCCAAATTTTAGAACGGTTAAAATAGCATTTTGTATTCTAACCATAAATTAATGTGCTTGTATTACTTAGCACCTATTTATAGGAAATTGCATTCTTGTTATTCAGGTGCAAAAAGTTAGAAGTTAGAACCTGGTCAAATCAGTATTTCACCCCTATGATAATCATGATTCTTGACAAATGTATATTTTCTTTTACGTACACTAAGAGCATATGCACCAAAGACAAATTCCTTGTATGTCCAATCACACTTGGCCAATAAAGAATTCTATTCTATTCTATTCTATTCTATTCTATTCTATTCTATTCTATTCTATGTAATGCAGTACTCTCATACGAAACTGTCAGAAGGAAAGCTACTGTTCCAGGATAGAGGATCATCAATAAGAGAAGATACTTTCCCTCTAAGTCCCAATTTTGATGAGAATTCTTTATTTTGCACATCTTTGGACAATGATGCATATAGCTTTGTCTTAAAGTGAAAAATATTAGAGCCTAATATAGGATCAGAATCTGAGGATAAAATCTGGCAAAATAACCCATTTTTGAAAATATATATTTGTTTTTGTTGGGAAGTAGAAACAATGATAGAAGGGTATGTGTTTCAAATTCAAATATACAAATTCTGTATATGCTTCTTTTCTATCTTAAAATAATCTTTTAATGATTGGCAGCAAAAGGACAGAAGAAAATGTATTCTTAAATGAAACAATTTTAATTTATAGAATTGATTGATGCATAATAAAACCCACTAGGAAGAAAGTTTTGAAAGAAGATCAGACACATACATTTCATAAAAATCCAAAGGATATCTGTCATAATTTTTTAGAAATCCATAAACAGAAATAGATAGATTTGGTTTTTTGTTTGATTTATTTACAGCAATGAATAGCTGGAAGACAATGATACTGGATAAACTGGGATTGACTTCAAGGTGTATGGAACTAGGAAGTAATACACAAAACAAGCAAGATTTTAAAATGTCAGTATAGGTTTTCTTCAAAAGGTGATTTTAGTGAAGAAAGATTGGTGACGAAATGGTTACCTAACTATATTTTGGTTATCTTCTTCCCTCCTGATATAACCCTATCTTATTTTCACCCTGTAGGATTCTAGAATCTAGATGTATACCAATAGTTTCAAATATGCAATTGTGATCATACAGTAACACATTTGTACAAAGGAATGTCTCTTGTGATATATTTGGTTGTGTGCTAGAGAGGATAGAAGGAGAAAAAGGAGCAGTTTGCTTTCATGGATTATGCAATTGATGAAAAGAGGCAGAATAAAGGAACAGCAAGTGATTTCATTCTTTTACAGTTTTTGAAATGTTTATTATTACAAATTAATGTTTCAAACTGGGAGGAATGAACAAGTTTTAACTTTATTTTGTAACACATTAAATAACAGTCACATAAATATCTGACCTTATAAATATTTAATCAGTGTGTGTGTGTGTTGTGCCATAATGCTTAAAGTGATTCTCTTGTTTTCTCACTGGAAACAGCAATCTCACTTGTCTAAAACTACACCGGGTCCTTTTCACTGAAAAGCTTATCTTATGGGGGAGAAAAGTCATTACTCAAAGTCCTTTCCCAGACAATGCAGTTGTATAGGTGTATAAATTGTAAAATGGGCTATAATTGATTGTTTCCATTTAGTGCAAGGCTGATTGTGATAGAAGAATGGAACTTTCCTAGTTTGAAGCTGAACTTACTGTTTAACTTTAAAGGTAATTTAGTCTTCAAAGAATAGCTCTAGTCTTTGGGAAAGAAGGGAGGCACAGTATCCCTACTACTGTCTTTTACAGTCCCTAACTTTGAGCCAAGTTGCCTTCCAATTTCCAAGAAAATAGATGAGAAATTCTACTGATTTATTTTTTTTGCAGAAACAGTCTCCTCAATTGAACAGAAATTTCCTGCAAAACACAAAAATGTATTGGAGACCTCATGTTGCGAAAATCCAAAGCATGTGACATACTTAAGATAAGTATGTGATTGCTCCCCCTTGCCAATTTGTTGTCTAACTCATTCTGGTTGGCAGGGCTCTAAAAACAATTCAATATATCTTTAAAAGGAGAGAATCTATTAAAAAAATATAAAAACATTCTAGGCTGTTCAGATATATGATACCCAATCTCCATTATTTAATGGAAACAATTGAGAATAATAAACAAAACATCCAAAATGTTTTCAGAGAAAATATTAGATCCTATTCTTAAGGAAAAAAGGAAGAATAGAATTTTGTTCACTGAGATTAATATCATCTTTTATTTTTATTTCAGAATCGCTCTACTTTTCACCAGCAAGAGGGAAATCAATCAACTACTACAGAATTTATCCTTCTAGGATTTGGCAATCTTCTTGAATTGCGAATAATCCTCTTCATATTATTTCTTCCTGTTTATACTTTGTCCATTGCTGGAAATCTCCTAATTGTTTCACTGGTTGTGATTGACCAGCATCTTCATACCCCCATGTATTTTTTTCTTGTTAATTTGTCTTGCTTGGAAACCTGTTACATTTCAACGATCCTGCCCAGGATGCTAGCTAGTTTTATAACTGGGGATCAATCTATATCAGTCTATGGATGCATCATACAATATTATTTCTTTGGATTTTTTGCAGCCACTGAATGCTATCTTTTAGCAATGATGTCTTATGATCGATATTTAGCAATATGTAAACCACTACATTACAACATTCTCATGAACGGTAGGCTCTGCTTCCAACTGGCCCTCACATCTTGGATGAGTGGCCTTTTGACCAACACTATTATAACTTCTTTTCTGCTGGAACTTACCTTCTGTGGACCAAATGAAGTTGATCATTTCTTTTGTGATATTTATCCAGTAGCAAATATTTCGTGCAGCAATACAAGCTTAGTAAAGCTTGCTACATTTATTTTAGGCATTATGGGAACAGGGCCACCCTTTCTCATAACAGTGGCCTCTTATATCTGTATTCTTCATAATGTCTTGCAAATTAATTCAAAAACAGCCCAACAAAAAGCCTTTTCCACATGTTCATCCCATCTGATTGTAGTGACACTTTTCTATGGGTCAATATTTCTTGTCTATATAGTTCCAGAAACTGAAACACTAAAAGAGTTACACAAAATCTTTTCTATATTCTATACTGTCCTGACTCCCATGCTCAACCCTCTTATCTACAGCTTAAGAAACAGAGAGGTGAAGGAAGCTTTCTTCAAAGTAGTCAGAAAACATAGCAATAAAATTTCATAATCCCATAGTGTTATAAATGTTTTGGTGCAGATCAGGATATTCAGAAATGATTTTTTTTTTTTTGCTTTTTAAATAAAAATTTTCCTGATCCACATCTATCCTTCAGTGATGATCAGATCACTTCTCAGCTTGTATGTAGGCATGTATGTACATATGCACACATGTATGTATGTTTGTATGTATATATTTTTTGTTTATTTTTATTTATTTATTTGTCAAGTACATACAAAGAAATAACACTGTTTGTATATATGATATTGGTACTAATAAGAGAGAAATTTAGGACAGGGATGGTAGGCATGCTGGTGCACTTATGCACGCCCCTTTCTGACCTCTTAGGAATCAGGTGAGATCAGTAGTGAATAGTCTAAAGTTTAGAGGGTCTGGTGATGAAACAAAAGAGTCCAGTAGTGAGTTCCATGCATTAACAATTCAGATGCTGAAGTCATATTTTCTACAGTTGAGTTTGGAGCGGTTTACTTTGAATTTGTATCTGTTATGTGCTTGTGTATTGTTGTGGTTGAAGCTGAAGTGATCGTTGACAGGAAGGACATTGTAGCAGATGATTTTATGGGCTATGATTTGTTCATGTTTAAGGGAATGAAGCTCCAAGCTTTCTAAGGGTTTTAAGCCTGGCTGAGTATTCTGTTGCAAGTAGAGGAGTGGAGGACTCTTCTCATAAATTATCTCTGGACGCTTTCTAATGTATTTATGTCCAAAATGTGGTGTGGGCTTCAGACAGATGAGCTGTATTAAAAGATTGGTCTGGTGAACGTTTTGTATGCTTTGGTTAGTAGAGTGATATTATAAGACAAGATAACTCCTTCTTGCTTAAAGGTCTGTGCTGACCAATTGGCCCCCATCTTCACCCAAATATTCAACAAATCACTAGAGTTGTGCTATGTTCCTTCCTGCTTCAAATGCTCGACTATCATCCCAGTGCCGAAGAAGCCCTCCATGAAGGAACTGAATGACCACTGACCAGTTGCTCTAACATCTGTAGTTATGAAAACCTTTGAAAGGCTAGTGATGTTCCACTTGAAAACCATCACGGGTCCACTGTTAGACCCCCTGCAGTTTGCATATCAAGCAAATAGATCAACAGATGATGCTGTCAATATGGCTCTACACTACATCCTTCAACATCTTGAATCTCCAATGACCTACGCTAGGGTCCTCTTTGTAGACTTCAGTTCAAGATTTAATACCAGCATACCGGACATTCTCTTAACCAAACTAAATCAGCTAGTGGTACTTGAACACACTTGTAAGTGGATCACAAGCTTCCTAACAGACAGGAAGCAGCTGGTGAAGCTAGGAAAAATCACATCAGATACATGTACAATTAGCACAGGTGCTCCCCAAGGCTGTGTACTCTCACCACTTCTCTTCTCTCTATAAACTAATGACTGCATCTCAAACGATCCATCTGTTAAACTACTGAAGTTTGCAGATGATACAACAGTGATTGGACTGATTCAAGACAATGTTGAATCTGCATACAGACAGGAAGTTGAACAACTATCCTTGTGGTGTGACCAGAACAATTTAGAACTGAGCACACTCAAAACCGTAGAAATGGTGGTAGACTTTAGGAGAAACCCTTCCACCCTTCCACCTCTCACAATACTAGACAACACAGTATCAACAGTAGAGACCTTCAAATTTCTAGGTTCTATCATATCTCAAGACCTAAATGGTCACCTAACATCAAAAACATCATCAGAAAAGCACAACAAAGAATATTCTTTCTGCGCCAGCTCAGGAAGCTCAAACTGCCTAAGGAGCTGCTGATACAGTTCTACAAAGGAATCATTTAGTCTGTCATCTGCACCTCTATAACTGTCTGGTTTGGTGCTGCAACCCAACAAGACCGACACAGACTTCAGAGGATAATCAGAACTGCAAAAAAAACCAATTGCTGCCAACCTGCCTTCCATTGAGGACGTGTATACTGCATGAGTCAAAAAGAGGGTGGGGGAAATATTTACTGACCCCTTGCATCCTGGACATAAACTGTTTCAACTCCTACCCTCAAAACGTCGCTACAGAGCACTGCATACCAAGACAACTAGACACAAGAACAGGTTTTCCCTGAATGCCATCACTCTAAACAAATAATTTCCTCAACACTGTCAGACTTTTTACTAAATCTGCACTTCTATTCTACTAGTTTTTCTCATCATTCCTATCATCCTTTCCCTCCCACTTATGACTGTATCTTTTTCTTTTATGTACACTGAGAGCATATGCACCAAGACAAATTCCTTGTGTGTCCAATCACACTTGGCCAATAATATTCTCTTCTCTTCTATTTGCTTCTATTCTATTCTTACCGGATAAGAAGCTATGTAGGATTGGGTTAACAACTCTTGAAGCCTCTTTTGCAATGTTGTTGCAATGGGCTTTGGCACTTAGGTCATTTGATATAAGTATTCCAAGGTTTTTTTTACAGAATGAGGATTGTCTGTAAGGTCTTGTTTATCCAGGTTGTATTTGGTGTTCAGATTCTTTTTGCAAATGTATAGGACAGAGCATTTGTTGGCTGAGATTTGAAGTTGCCAGATGTTTGACCATTCTGATACAAAGGTCTTTTTGGAGGGTAGCTGTGTTGTTGGTGGTGTTGAAGAGTTTTACATCATTGGCCAGGAAAACATAGTTGCTTGTAATATGGTTGCAAAGGTCATTTGCAATATGAGTTGAAGGCTTTACAGAAATCTATGTAAATTGTATCCATTGATTTGCCCTGATCGAGATATGCTGTCTATATGTTTTTTCACTGAAGGAGTTGAAGGTTACAAGATAATTTTTTCCTGAAACCAGATTGTTTGTCAGAAAGTAGATTGTTAGTTTCTAGATGACTGGTAACTGATTGGTTTATGATTAATTCCATGGCTTTGCATGTGAAGCAGCATAGAGAAATTGGTCTGTAGTTTTCAACTAGACTGGAATCTCCTTTTTTGAAGATGGGAATGATCTTTGAATGATCTTTCAAATATTATGCTAAGAGGTTCACCTATGGCTTTGGAAGGCTTTTTTTTTTTTTTAGGAAGGATGCTCATAGACCACAGGCCCAAATGATAGGGAAGGTTTTGGGTCACGTAGTGCATTTGCAAAATTGTCTTCAGTGAAGAAGAAATATTTGTGTTAATTTGTTGTGAGTGTTTGTGGTGCGATTAAGGAGTTTGGGGGATGAGCCATTGCTGTTTAGAAAGACTGAGCCAAAGAATGTGTTGAAGAGATTAGCTTTGATTGATTTGTGTAGCATTCTTTGTTGTTGGACCCTTTTAGTGATGGGATGGGTCTTGAGTCCTTGAGTTTGTTATTTACAAAGTTGTAGAAGGTGTGGTTGGATTTGATGTGCAGGACATTTGCCGCGGTACTTAAAGCATTCTGTCTTTATTTGGCTACATAGCCTGTTTTATTTTTCCACCAAGGGGATTTTGTGGGGGGATTGTAATTTCCTTATTGATATGAATAGTTTGTTTTTCTTGGTGATGGAAGTTAATAGTGGTAGGTGTAGTCTAGTAGTTCTTTTGACTTCAAGCAAGAATGTGTTGTAGAGGTCATCAGCAGTGTTACAGCTCGAGAATAGAGTTTGCCAGTTAATAGTTGAGAGATTGAACACTTATTATTTCAGAATGGTATAGGATCTTATGCTTGAGCAGGGAGAAGTTTTATAAAGTCCATTTTAATTCTGTTTTCTGTATTCTGAAAACACGTTTCTTTCTTTCTTTTTATGTGTGTTTGTTTGTTTGTTTGTTTGTTTACTTACTTACTTACTTACTTACTTACTTACTTACTTACTTACTTACTTACTTATTTGATTTCTATGCTGCCCTTCTCCTCAGTCAGGTCGGCTCACATCAAGAAAAAAAGTATAATATCTAGAAATCTAAATCTAAAAACATCCTAAAACCCCAATTTCTTAAAACAAGTCATTCACATTCATCCAATCATATATATAGGGCTGTCAGCAAGGGTGGGTCTTTAAGGTCTTATGGAAGGTGAGGAAGTTGGGGGCAGTATGAATCTTTGGAGGGAGTTAATTCCATGGGGCTGGGGCCACCATAGAAAAGGCTCTTCTCCTAGGCCCCATCAGGTGACATTATCTAACTAACGGGACCTAGAGAAGGCCAACTCTGTGGGACATGATCGGCCGCTGAGATATGCGAGGCAGAAGACAGTCCCGTAAATAATTTGGTCCAGTGCCATGTAGGGCTTTATAGATCATATCCAATACTTTGAATTGCGTTCGGACAATAATCGGCAGCCAATGCAGCTTGCGTAATGCTTGAGAAACATAAGTGTATCTCGGAGGACCCGTGACTGCTTGGGCGGCTGCATTTTGCACCACCTGAAGTTTCCAAATGTTCTTCAAATGTAGCCTCATGTAGAGAGTATTGAGATGATAAGGGCATGAGTGACTGTGAAGAGAGACTTCCAGTCAAAATAGGGCCTCAACTGGTACACCAGGGGAACCTGGGCTAATGTCCCCCTCGCCATAGCTTAGAATGGTGTTCTAAGTTCAGCTGTGGTTCAAGGAGGACACCCAACTTGCCAACCTTCTCTGATGGGTGCAAAAGTTTCTCCCCAGGGTAATGGATGGACAGATGGGATTGTCCTTGGGAGGCAGAATCCACAGCCACTCCATCTTGTTGGGGTTGAGTCTGTTAACACATCCCAAGCCTAACAGTCTCCAGACACCAGCACATCACTTCTACTGCTTTGCTGAGTTGACATGGGCTGGAGATGTATAGCTGAGTATCATCAGCATTCTCATGGTAGTTTGATTTCAGCCAGTGGTTTCATGTAGATATTGAACAGCAGGGGGGAGAGAACTAACCCCTGAGGGACCCCACAAAGGAGGGATCTAGGAGTTGAACTCCGACTCACTAACATGTTGTAAGCCATACTGAGTCTAAGGAGAAGGGCAGCATAAAAAAATCAATCAATCAGTCAATCAGTCAAGCAATCAAGCAATCGACCAACCAACCAACCAACCAACCAACCAACCAACCAACCAACCAACCAACCAACCAACCAACCAAACAAACAAACAAACAAACAAACAAACAAACAAACAAACTCATTGCAGGAAGCAACTTGGTTCAATTCTGGTCAGTGTAACTCAGCAGCTCTGTTCTGACTCTGTGTCCTGTTTGGCCTTGCAAAGTTCCTTGCCAATTAGATGTCTGACGACATATCAAGAGAGATAAAGGCAGGGGTAGGCTCCACCCTCTAGGGAGGAGGACATCGTTCCAGTAGCAGAAATGGAACTGCGCTACGTTGGCACATGCAATGTTGGTGCTCCAAGCAAGTTATGGCCTTGACCTCATTGGTCATAGGGTGGTTTTAACCCATACTTGGAGGTTACTTCCATCCAGCTTGGAGAATGGGAGGTTTTCTCATTTTTAAGTGTCTTTCTACATTTAGAAATAGTACATATTTGAATTATTTCAGTATTGAAGTAATATGGTGCAAATGATGAAGATAAAATATTACTTAAATATGCTGTCATATTTAGGCTTGGAGGCATTGGTTCATATCCTATGTGAATGTGTCTGTTCCTAATCCAATGTGCCATTAAAACATTATTTTTACTTATTGATATCTTTTACTTTCAGTCATTTTCCCCTTTCCCTTTCATTTTTGTCTTTTTTTCCTTTGTCCTATTTATTTATTTATTTATTTATTTATTTATTTATTTATTTATTTATTTACTTATTTACTTATTTACTTACTTACTCACTTACTCACGTACTTGCTTGCTTACTTACTTACTTACTTACTTACTTACTTACTTATTTACTTATTAGATTTGTATGCCCCCCCTCTCCGAGGACTTGGAGTGGCTCCCAACAAACAATACATTCTACAAATCCAATGTTAAAAAGCAGAACAATTTTACATTTAGTTATTCATATCACGACAGCGGCCAGGATAGTATATGTGCAAAATTGGAAAGGGGAAGGTATTCCCAAAGAGGAAGAGGTTATTAAGAAAATATTAGATTATGCTGAAATAGATATGATGACAAGACGGTTAAATAACCAAGAAGAATCAGAATTTTATGTGATTTGGAATAAAGTGTATATATGGATAGATAAGAAGAAGAAGAAGTAAAAGTTAATATTAGGCGAGAATTGTAGAAGAACTGTTATGATTTAAATTTTGAGTTTTTATCTTGTTTATATATGAAGGTTTTTTAAAATAAGGTTAAACAAAATGTCTTCTTTTCACTCAAATTAATATGTTGATTTAAGGTATTAATAATGTATTCTTTTTTCTGTATAGTAATCTGACTTCTAGAATAAGAGGGGTAATTGCAACCCCAACTCTATGTTAAATGTGTGTTTGTGTGTATGTCAATAAAGTTTATGAAAAAAAAGCAGAACAATTAAGAAACCCTTATTAAGAACAATCATACAACTCAACATACCATACATAAAGCGGGACAGCTGGGGGGAATAAATTACCCCATGCCTGGCAACATAGGTAGGTTTTCAGTAGTTTACGGAAGGCAAGGAGGGTGGGGGCAGTCCTAATCTCTGGGGGGAGTTGGTTCCAGAGGGCCGAGGCTGTCACAGAGAAGGCTCTTCCCCTGGGTAGCATTTCCCATAAGCTGCGCCTGTGCGCACCCCAAAATACCCCCCACCCTTTTCCACGGGCGCCCACTCCCCATTCTCCGTGGGGGGGGTGCAGAGGCGGGGAGGCGCCAGCAGTAGAAGGAAAGGGAGCCACGGCCACCTCTGCTTCCCCATGGTGCCTCCGGCCCCCTCGTGCCCCAGGCCTCTCGGCCCTGCCCCCCACCCACCTGATCCGCCCCCTCTCCTCCTCCACCCCCTCGTGCCTTGGAGCGCGACTTCTCCTGTGGCAGTGGCTGTGGATTCTCCTCCTCCTCCTCCTCATCCGCGCTCGGAGAAAGCACTCTTGCAGCCCCCTCACTGACAGAGAGAGAGAGAGAGGGAGAGAGAAAGTAAGTGAGAAAGAGAAAGAGAGAGAGAAAGGGGGGGAGAGAGAGATAGCAAGAGAGAGAAGAGAAAGAAAGCAAGAGAGAGAGAAAGAAAACAAGAGAGAGAAAGAGAGAGAGCAAGAGGGGGAGAGAGATAGAAAGTGAGGGAGAGAGAAAGTGAGAAAAAGAGAGAGAGAGAAAGAGGGGGAGAGAGAAAAAGAGAGAGAGAGAGAGAGAGAGAGAAATGACTCTTGATTTAAAGCATATGGTAAAAAGCACCCAAATAATAACAGAGAAAAAAACACCAGCCGTTTGTGTGTGTGTGTGTGTGTGTGTGTGTGTGTGAACTCTTGAACCATTTCCAATAGCTCACCTGTTATTGGAAATGGTTCAAGAGTTCACACACACACACATACACACACACACACATACACAAGGGGGGAGGAGACAGGGATGGAAAAAGAGGAGAAGATAGTAATAATAGTAATAGATTTTGTTTTTGTTTTATTATTAATTTCTTTTAATAAAAAAGAAGGGAATTTTTTTCTTATTTATTTATTTATTTATTTATTTATTTATTTATTATTTATACTTCTATGCCGCCTAGCCCCAAAGGGACTGCCGCTCAGACACTATACTTTTCCGCCCACATAGAAAAAAAATTAGAGGGAACATTGCCCCTGGGTCCTGCCAAATGACATTGTTTTGTCGATAGAATCTGGAGAAGGCCAACTCTGTGGGACATAATTGGTCACTGGGATTCGTGCGGCAGAAGGCGGTCTCGAAGGTATTCTGGTCCGATGCCATGTAGGGCTTTATAGGTCATAACCAACACTTTGAATTGTGACCGGAAACTGAGTGGCAGACAGTGCAGGCTGTGGAATGTTGATGTAATATGGGCATATCGAGGGATGCCCATAATTGCTCTCGCAGCCACATTCTGCATGATCTGGAGTTTCCGAACACTTTTCAAAGGTAGCCCCATGTAGAGAGCATTACAGTGTTTGAGCCTTGAGGTGATGAAGGCATGAGTGACTGTGAGCAGAGACTCCCAGTCCAAATAGGGCCACAACGGACGTACTAGGTGAACACCCCCCTTGCCACAGCTGAAAGGTGGTGTTCTAATGTCAGCTGTGGACCGAGGAGGACGCCCAAGTTGCGGACCCTCTCCGAGGCAGTTAATAATTCCCCCCGCCCAGGGTAATGGATGGTCAGATGGAATTGTCTTTGGGAGGCAAAACCCACAGCCACTCCATCTTGTCAGGGTTGAGTCTGAGCCTGTTGACGCTCATCCAGATCCCAACAGCCTCCAGGCACCAGCACATCACTTCCACTTTCCTTTATTTGCAAAGTTCTCTAATTCTTTCTTACGAGGAAAAGTTGGCTCAGACTGATATTTGGGACATCAGGATGTTTCATGAATGTCAGACATAGTTCAGATATTATTTGCTTTCTAAATATTTAAAAGTAATATTTCTATAATGTTTCAAATTCAAAAATGTGGCCAAATGAAACAATATACAGCCCAGTGTGAATTTTAAGATTTACAAACAAATCTCACGTTAAGGTGTAGATTTATTTTGAATGCCTCAGCTTGTACATAGCCATTCTAACCTTGGAAATAAATATTGTGAAACTCCTAAGTAAAGTCTGAATAATCCTATTTGCATGCTTTCTAAAATATTTATTTCATTTTTAATTTACAGGTTATTAATTAGACAATTTTCTTCTGTTTGAAGCTATATAAGATGCAGCATATACTAGATGGTTGTGAAGTATCACATATCAAAAAAACTATAAGGGGTGTTTATGCATGATCTTAAAATATTTTCCACCTCTAGATCCCTTCTGAAGTGACTCATTAGAATTCTTGAGGTGTGGCTCTGTAAATTCAGTATTCAAACAACCATCCCCTTATTTTCTGCAAACAGTGAACTGTTTTTCAGCAACTGTGCTTTAAAAGTGTTCCAAGTGCTACATAGTAGGGATTAGTTAGGTATAGTACATGTCACTTGAGACATCAGGTTGTCATTTCTTTCTATAAAGCATGAATTTGAAAAAGGTCAAGTTACTGAAGCAACACATCCATCAAAGAGCAGAAGGGTGTCTTTTAAGGAAGGAAAATACGCAGCCACCTTGCTTAAAAATAAGCCATCAATCCAAGAGCTCTTTTATTTCCCCAAATCTGAAGCTTCACAGTAAAATAAAAAGAGAGACAGAGAAAGAAGGAGTAAAAGGGGGCTGTTAGGACAATGTATTTTATTCCCTATGAATATATTAACCAAATAAATTACTCTTGGCTTTCTAAAACTAGTCCTATCTATGCCTTAATTCCCTTGTAAATACGAGGTTAACTGACCTCTTGTAGAATAGAGTGAGTCATCAAGTGCAGCAGTTAGGAAACTAGGAGGAACACAAAGAAGAATGTTGGAGGGATCATATTACTGATCAGCAGATTCCAGCCTATTCTGGGACAACATATAGTTCTGTGCTTTCAGGAACGGAGAGTTCTCACCTACCATTCAGTACTGCAAAATTTTGTGGTCTTTCTGTGAATGGAAGAATTTTTATTGATTGCCAGAATTTATAAAATCTGAACGTTACTACTGACTCTGTGTTTCTTACAAAGAAGCCTGAAATACAAAATGGAAACAAATGTGGCTGGAAAGGTAATGTAGCTGCCTCTATTTTCACATATCAGAAAAATTAAAAACACAGCTGTTTTTATTATTTTAAAAAAATGCCATTGCATTTTAAGATGAAATCACTAAGTTTGATCTAAACCAGTGGTTCCCAATGTGGGGCCCATGCCTCACAGGAGAACAATTGAATTTTTAATGGGGTCAATTTGATTTTTAATGGGGCAATTAGAATATCGTTTAAACCAAGTGAAAGGCCTTTTAGGCTTCCTCTGGGTGAGCAGGAGTTCACTTTTTGAATAGTATGAATTGTATATTCCAGGGGGAGGGGGATCAGGATTTTAGAGATGCTTAGTTGGGGTTTGCCCCCAAAATGATTGGGAACCACTCGTCTACATGATGCAGTAATGAATTCAGATATTTCCTTCTTCCCCAATATCATAAAAAATTTAATATAATGGATCATGAAAGGGAAGGGTGTCTGTTAAATCTAAGTTTGTGTCTTTGGTGTAATTCATACTATCAGTATTTATCTCCAAATTGGTGAAAATGATATAAAAATAAAATATTGATGCACATAAGTCTCTTGTCTGAATTGCTTTGGAAAGAATGAGCTATTAATTGTCTTTAGTGTGAGGGAATCTAAATAGAAAGTATAGCATCCAATCCTTGTATACCATTCTGGACAAATGACACTTTAATGTAAGTTTAATGCAATGTTATTTGAAATGATTTTATGTGTAGACTGGGGAAACATCATCTTTATAGCAATAATTTGATTTAATTTAATTTAATTTATTGAACTTTTAAATCGCCCAACTCCATTGCAGACTCTGAGCGGTGTACAGAGCTGGTTTCTGACCCAGCTAATCATTTTGTTTGAGTATCAAAATGTGACATTAATTTCCCTTGTTCTCCAATTTGCTACTAAAATTGAACATATTTTTCCCCATGTTTGTTTTGTATGTGTATTTGTTAGGGGGAAATCAAAGTACGAATTTCAAAATCTCTCTCAGATGGTGAAGAAGTAGCTATAACTTCTCGGAAGAAAAAAGTGAGAAACGCTCTTTCTAAGCTTGGGATGCAGTGTGATTTGGTAGGTTTTCATAGATACGTTTCCTGAGAAAAACTAGTTACAAACCAAAATAAATGCCACAAAATCTTTAAAGATCTCTCATCTAATGAAATCAAAATTAAAGCATTTGTTGTTTAATTTTAAAAGCTTTCTGTATCTCTAGCCCTCCTGTTTCTCAGGTCTTTGAAAGCCATGTTTAATTGATATTAGAATACAGTGTTCCCTCGATTTTCGCGGGTTCAAACTTCGCGGAAAGTCTATACCACGGTTTTTCAAAAATATTAATTAAAAAATACTTTGCGGGTTTTTTCCCTATACCACGTTTTTCCCCACTCGATGATGTCATATGTCATTGCCAAACTTTTGTCTGCCTTTAATAAATATTTTTTTTTAATAAACTTTGATAAATAAACATGGTGAGTAATAATCTAAATGATTGTTAAGGGAATTGGAAATTGTAATTTAGGGGTTTAAAGTTTTAAGGGAAGGCTTGTGCTACTGTTCATAGCCAAAAATAGTGTATTTACTTCCGCATTTCTACTTCGCGGAAATTCAACTTTCGCGGGCAGTCTCAGAACACATCCCCCGCGGAAATCGAGGGAACACTGTATATACCGAATTACCTTTCTCCAGGTTTATGCAATATTTAAGTTGTGTCTCCTATATGTGTCCTAGACCATCCTAGATGGACCGGTTGGAAAAAAATCTATATAATGGTAGATAACAAGAGAGAGATAATAAGCTTTTCCCATTTCTCCATACACTTCTCCAGATTTTGATTTTTCCTTCATTCCCTCTCACCAAGAGTATCAAAAAATGCCTCCACTTTAATAAAGCCTGTACCATGTATTTGGCAATAAACAATAAAAAGGCAACAATATAGAGAGCTAGGGAAAATAATAAAATAGGGTTTGTAAGCAGTGTTCCCTCTTTTTTGGGGGGGGTGGGCAGAAAAGTATAGTGTCTGAGCGGCAGTCCCTTCTGGACTGGGCGGCACAGAAATAATAAATAAATAAATAAACAAACAAACAAACAAACAAAAAAACAAACAAAAAACCCACCCTATTTTGCCTCAGAGAATTTCAAAATAAAATACTGTACTGTGTGTCTATAACAGTGAGCTCATAATAGGGCAACTCTATCAATATCAAAATGCCACTTAAATAGTTGAGCTAGTTTCAAACTAGATTTTGATTTTCTTTCTCTCTTCCTTACTCCCATTCTTTTTCTTTCTCTTTTCCTTCCTCTCTTTTTTCTATCTGTTTCTCTCTCTTTCTCTCTCTCTCCTTTCCTCTCACTCTTTCCCTCTCGGCTTCTGGGCAGGTTTGGAAAACTCTGAGTTGATGATGATTTTTAAGTGAGCAATTGCTTACTGCTCAGCTTAGAGGGAACTATGTTTGTAAGAGAATTCTTTGATTCTTGGGTCAGAAAAAGAAAACCTGAGGAGTAGGATAAGAATATTCTGAAAATATGAGTTATTTCATTAGTTGTATAAATATGGCAGAGGTCATCTCTTTAATTAAGAAAAATAATGGGGGAGGGGAGGAGTTTAGTTTCTAAATGGAAAAGTATGATAAAACTAGTTGCCAATTGGTGATACCCTTTTGGAAGGTAACACAGCTGCATTCTTAAAATGCAAATTGGCAAACTATTTCCTTAAAATTCAGGCTTTGTTTGTATGGTCCAATCTAAATGCCTGCTTTACTGCTGAGGGTCATATATGAATGGTAGGCAAAAATGTCAGTTATGCACTAGTAAAAAATATTATATATTAAGCTATGTTAGTTGTTAATTAGCTTTAAAAACAAATTATGCAAATATCAAAATATACAAGTTCCTTGAATGAAAATATCAAATAATATCTATAAAAAGATGTCCCTACTGTCAGCCTCTGCTTCTCTTCTTGACATGCTTGCCTCAGCTGTCATGAAGCTGTTTGAAGTTTCAAATGTTGTTAGGGAGGAATGTTATCATCACTGTCTGCCTGGTACAATAAGGCATCATGGACTTGTCTACAGCCTATTCAAGGTCGACAGTTTCGGCGGCCCAGATGTGGAAGACCAAACAGCCGGCACACCCATCTGATACCTTGGGCCATTGGGATTGGATGGATGGTCGGGGGGGGGGGATTGACTTGGGAGGGTTTTTGGTTCCTTTGTATATGCATCTTGCATGCCTTTTGCCTAAAACTTGCTTTCCTTTTGTTGCTATCACTTCTTGTCTAGTAAAAGTACTCATCTCTATCAAATGGAGGAGGGTTTTTCTTTCCTGGACTTTGAATGGAAGCACATCTGACATCTATATCCAAATCTATGATGCACTGACAATGATCTAGAATTGTGATGGCCAACCTATGGCATGTATGTCTCAGGGTGGCACACAGTGCCCTCTCTGTGATTATGCAAGCCGTTGCCCCAGTTCAGCTCTGCTGTGCATACGTGCACATCTCTCACTGGCCAGCTGGTCTTTGGCCTTGCATGCATGTAAGGCATGGCCCATGTGGGAGTGCATGCACATCCATGGGGGTAGGTGGGGTGGGGGGAGGGCATGCATGTGTAGGGATGGGACACATTCAGGGAGCACATGTGCATGTGCAGGGGTGGAGCACATGCACAATGGCTGTGCACGCATTGTATTTGAGGTTTCAGGCGCACAAACATTGACATGGGCACACAAGTGCTTTGGGCACTCAGTCTGGAAAAGGTTAGCTATCACTCGTCTAGAAGAAGTGTCTTGCACATGTAATTTTCTTCTCTGTTATTTATTAAAGTAGTTCAACTTTTTCCAAGCTTCTAATGAGCCTGAAAAAAGCTGATTTAAAAAGTCCTCTTAAATTTAGTGCAGTTCTTAAAAGTGTCGCATTTTTCTCCCTTTACGGTCTTATGGTATCCTGTAAAAAAAGATGAGTTGCTTTAATAAAAATAGAAAAGTGCCCCACTTGTGCTCATGCTTATTATGAAGTATTTCTTTTAAATTATTGTTAAAACAAATTTCAAGAATGGCCATTTTAAGTACCTACTTATATTCTTAAATATAAGCAACTCAGCAAGTTGTAACGCCTTTCCTGGACTTTGAATGGAAAGAAAAAATGAGTTGCTTTAATAAAGAATAGAAAAGTGCTGCACTTGTGCTCATGGTTATTATGAAATATGTCTTCTAAATTATTGTTAAAACAAGTTTCGAGAATGGCAATTTTAAGTTCCTGCTGACCTTGTCTGATTGAATATTTTTTATTTTATTTATTTATTTTGTCCAATACACAATAATACAGAATGAAGGTTATAGAGGATATAGTAGAGAAGAAATACGAGATATAGGAGAGACTATAGGACAGGGGACGGAAGGCACTCTAGTGCGCTTATGTACATCCCTTACTGACCTCTTAGGAATCTGGACAGGTCAACCGTGGATAGTCTAAGGGTAAAATGTTGGGGGTTAGGGGATGATACTACAGAGTCCGATAATGAGTTCCAAGCTTCGACAACCCGATTACTAAAGTCATATTTTTTACAGTCAAGTTTGGAGCGGTTAATATTAAGCTTGAATCTGTTGTGTGCTCTTGTGTTGTTGTGGTTGAAGCTGAAGTAGTCTTTGACAAGCAGGACATTGCAGCATATGATCTTGTGGGCAATACGTAGATCATGTTTAAGGCATTGTAGTTCTAAGCTTTCAAGACCCAGGACTGAATATTTGAGAATTATTGGCTAGATCAGGAAGTTTAAAAAGAAATCTAGGTAAAGGCAAGAACAAACCTGTAATATTCTGTTATCCAATAAACTGGATGGAGAGATCCATGAATTTCTAATAAAGAATTATCTTCAATTCAGAAGATACATGATCTTCTACTTTTTTTTATCCCATTAGGAAAACATCCCCAATATTGCTGTCCTAGCATCAGGAGGAGGTATGAGGGCTATGATTGCAGTGTATGGCATTCTAACAGAGCTGAAAAAATATAACCTTTTGGATTGTGTCATGTACTTGACTGGGGTTTCAGGCGCTACCTGGTAAGTCTATGTTACTGGTAGTTAAAGCAATTAGTTACTGCTAATAATTACTGCTTATATTATTAGATCAGTTCATCTTTATTAATTTCAACAACACTCTGCTGTCATAGATAAAACTAAAAAAAAAATCCAAGGAGATTTGAAAGTCAGCAATAACCACTATGAAAACCATTTTTGTGTAATAGTTAAGGTATCATGCTAGAAACTGGGTGACTGCAAGTTCTAGTGCTACCAAGGATGCTTGTGCACTTGAGATTTCACCAATTTCTGACATTTTTTGCTTCTGCGCATGCACAGAAACCAAAAAAACCTGAAAATCAGCAAAAAATGGCTGCTGCTAGTGCTGCTCGGAGGGTGATGTCAGCAGAAGAGCTCCTCCATTGAGAGAGATCTTCCCTCCTCATCCCCCCACAGACCCTGATCTACGTATCGAAGGTGAGAGACCTCTGGCCATCCCCTTGCCCCATTCCAAAAGGTTCCCCTTCTACCTACTAATTCGCCCCGTGCCGCTTGCAGCCCATCCGGTGTCTTTAAACTTTTTTCCCTCCCCATTCCTACCTTTAGGAAGAAGAGGCCACCACTTGCTTGCTCTTTTGCCCTCTTTTCTCTGCCCTCCCTCGAGACGGGGCCCAGCATCACCCTCTTCTTTCTGCCTCACCATACCGAGAAGATGGCATGCAGCACAGGGAACAGGCCGGGTGGCTGGAGCTGGGTGCCACATCCTCATGGGAGATTTGGCTTACTGCGCAGGAAGCAAATCTCGCTCGGACGTGTGTGCCCAACCACCAGTCAGCTGGAGCTGCATGCGATGCTCCTTTTCTGCTACTGGAATGGCACAACCCCATTTGGGGGTGGCCTACTCCTGCTCCTAGCCCATGGCTATGGCCTACTAGCAGGCCACAAGCTGTTTAGAACTGAGCCGCAGAGATTGCACAAGGGACAATAGCAAGTACATGCACATATGCTCCATTTATGCAAGTGGTATCCCCACTTCTGTGACCAGTGGGCAAGCAGCAGGTAAGCATGTGCATATATGCTCTTTTGCCCACCATTTGTGCAAATAGAGTTGCACATGCATGTGACCTTAGCAGAAACCCACATGGCTCTCTCTCCCCCCCAGTTCACAAAACCACAAAGGCTGGGAAACTCTGAGATAGGTGACTAGGCTAGTCTCTCTCTCTCTCTTAGTTCCAGAAAGGAAGCAGTGGTGTATATGATTTCTGAAAAATGTTTCCAAGAAAATTGCAGGTAATTGATCATTCAAAAAGAGAAATAATATTTTACACTGACTCAGAATATACAGTTTGGTTTGTTACATGAAATTAGTGAAAATGATTTATCAATAATTATTTATGGTTTTATTTAGTATATGTATCCAGCTAATTGCATATTTTTAAATTAACAAGCCATGCTGAAGTATATTAGAGGTTAGCAAAATGTATAAACCAGTGGTGGTATTCAGCCAGTCTATCACATTGCATTTACTTTTTATTTATTTTTATTAATTATTTATTAATGAAATTTCTATGTCACTGTATTCCTCAGACTCACGGTGGCTCACAACAAAATAATACATAACATGTAGAAATCGAAATTTAAAAACATACTAAAACCCCAATTTCTTAAAAAAAACAGTCACTCATATTCAGGCAAACAAACATAAATTCATTCATTGGCTGGGGCTAGATGTTGGTCTTAGCATCCCCAAGCCTGTCAGCATGTTCTTGCAGAAGATGGGGAAGGTAGGGGCAGTGCAAATTTCTGGAGGGAGTTGGTTCCAAAGGGCCGGAGCCACCAAAGAGAAGGCTCTTCCCCTAGGTCCCACCAGGTGACATGAGGCAGAAGATGGTGCCATAAGTAATCTGGTCCAATGCCATGTAGGCAGGGGTGGGCTACTGCCTGGATGGGAGGGGGAACGCAGTGGGGTAGCAAAAATGGAGCTCCACCCCAGAGCACTCAATTTGAACTGAAAGATATTGAAAGAAAATGCAGGGCATCCTGCATAAGCCACACCCACAATGTGGTAGTAAAAATTGTGGTAGCCCTTCACCGCATGGGTGTACTTTGGGAGGCCATGACTGCTCGCGCAGCTGCAGTTTGTACCATCTGAAGTTTCCAACTGTTCCTCTCCCATGTAGAGAGCATTGCAGTAGTCGAACCTCAAGGTGATAAGGGCATAAGTGATGGTGAGAAGAGACTCCTAGTCCAAATAGGGTCACAACTGATGTACCAGGTGAACCTGGGTAAACGTTCCCCTTGCCATAGCTGAGAGATGGTATTTTAAGCTCAGCTGTGGATCAAGGAGGATGCCCAAGTTACACACCCTCTCTGAGGGGAGCAAAAGCTGTCCCCCAGGGTAGTGGATGGACAGGTGGGATTGTCCTTGGGAAGCAAAACGCACAGCCACTCTGATTTGTCAGGGTTGAGTCTGAGCCTATTAACACACATCCAAACCCTCACAGCCTCCAGACATTGGCACATCACTTCCACTGCTTCACTGAATTTATCCACATTTTTGAGCCTGTGCACATGTTCAGAAGGCTTTGCGCATGCTCACATTTTCAAACTGGTAGAGAAGGTAAGGGAATACTACCCTTAAAAGCCAATTTAGTTTAAGTAAAGAAACACTGGCTCTTCAATTAACAATATTAATCTCTCTCCATGTCTTTCTGTCACCTTTCTAAAAAAGTAAGAGCTATTCTTGTAACTTCACACTAATTTCATTTATCTGGAGAAAAGAAACACAAGACAGTGTCATTTCACACCAAAGTTACAACAAAATAATTCCCAGGGAATTCTATGATCTTATGCTAAAATAGCCAGTGTTAAATAGTGGAAGAATCAGTGGAATTTCATACTGATGCTGCATTCCTTTAATTTTTGAATTCATGTTTGCTGATTAAATAAATTTAAGCTATTTTTATCTTCTAGTAATGTGGCTTGCAAATAATTAGACATGGTATTTGGTAATTGACATATTGTTAGGGAAAAAAACCAAAACACACACAGAGCTCTGTATAAAATCCAAAAAAACTTTTATTGTCAGGAAAAAGAAAAATAGATAGACAATTGGTTTGTCTATTAACCGGTTATGCATAAGCAGGATCACAACACAGGCTAGCTGTTACTGTGATACCATGCCATACAATGAGTTAGAATATATATAGTGTTTGATATGATATCGCCTCCCTCTATTCTTCTTTCCAAATACAGTGATATCTCATCTTACAAACTCCTTGTCATACAAACATTTCGAGATACAAACCCAGGTTTAAGATTTTTTGCCTCTTCTTCCAAACTATTTTCACCTTATAAATCCAAGCTGTCAGCACTGGGATGTCCCACCTCCAGACTTCTGTTGCCAGCAAAGGACCTGTTTTTGTGCTGCTGGGATTCACCTGAGGCTCCCCTCCATGGGAAACACCACCTCCGGTCTTCCGTGTTTTTGTGATGCTGCAGGGGAATCCCAGCAGTGCAAAAATTGGTGCTTCGCTGGCAACGGAAGTCTGGAGGTGGGGTTTCCCAGCGAGGGGAGTTTCAGCAAAATTGCAGCATCACAAAAACACGGAAGTCCAGATGTGGAGTTTTGAGGACTTCTGTGTTTTTGCAATGCTGCAATTTCGCTGAGGTTCCCCTCGTTGGAAACCTCACCTCCAGACTTCAGTTGCCAGCGAAGCACCCATTTTTTGCACTGCTGGGTTTCCCCTGCTGGGATTCCCGCTGCAGCATCACAAAAACTCAGAAGTCTGGAGGTGGGATTTCCCATGGAGGGGAGCCTCAGGAGAATCCCAGCAGTGCAAAAATGGGCGCTTTGGCTGGCAAAAGGGGTGAGTTTTGGGCTTGCATGCATTAATCACTTTTCCATTGATTTCTATGGGAAACATTGTTTCATCTTACAAACTTTTCACCTTACAAACCTCATCCCGGAACCAATTAAGTTTGTAAGATGAGGTATCACTGTATGGTCTTGTTTTTCTGTGCTTGCTTCATATTTCATCATAGTTCTTCAGAACTATCTATCATGTTGTTTTTCCCTTTTCCATGAATGTTTCCTGGCCTGGAACATAGGGTTATCTCTTCTTTTGCAGTCTTTCCTGGCAAGGCCCATTCTTCTTCCTCAAACAAAGTTCAGAAGTTTACTACGGTAATAAGAGTGAGTTTTATATCTAGGTCTTATATGCCTAGGCCCTATAGGTATTTCTTACACCTATTCATGGTGTTGTGGTTGGCTTATGGCCAGCTCCTCTGGTAACAGATTTTGAACCAGATGAGCCAGGTCTGTTAGATCATCGGAGACCTGTGTGGTTCTCGGAGGGTTCAGACCATGAGGGGGAAGGAGAGATGGAAACTGAAGGTACTGGAGAGATAGAGGTGGAGGCCCCTGCGGTGCCTGTGGAATCCCCAGTTAGACCCTTATCTGGATCAGATGAGGAGCAGGGGATTAATGACCCCATCTTAAATGTGTGGGTGCGCAGGATTATGGGACAACAGGAGCAGCTGCACAGACACAGAACAAGATCCTAATCACAGTTGGGAGATTTTGTGGGAGAGCTCTTTGTGGGAGTTATCATTTGTGGTTTAACAGAGACAGAGAAACAGATCAGGAGTTTAGTCTCTAAACCAACATCTTGTGTCATCAGAAAAACCCAGCTTTCGGACAATTGTGTTTTGAAAGACTGTAGCTCTTGAAAAATAGAGTGAGCATCTTTGCTGCAGCTCAGTTTGGAGGCATTCTTTACAAACCTTGGGGGAGACATTCGTTATCGGCTTGGCAGATAACCCTCAATCCTTTGGTCATAAACAGACATTCTACTGCCACTATTGTGTCTCTCAGCCAATTTTTAAAGCAATATATGTTGTGTTTCGGAAACCTCCAGTCCCTGTGTGTGCTTTTGTCTTTCTTTGCTGCTCATCCAGCCCATCAGGCAGAATATATGGTGTTCTGTCTGGGTCACTCCAGAAGCCAATACCAACCCAAAAAGAGAAGCCAGACACACTGGTAAAAGGCAAAGGCAGTTTATATAATTCAAGGAAAACACAGGTAACAGAAAATGTCCTTACAGACAGGAAAAACGCTGGAACTTCAAATATATACACGAAGGGAATAGTCCATGAAGCAATACCAGATTCTTGCTGCCAAGACGAAGCTGTAGATAGCAAACATACGCCTCCCACGAGTTTTCCAGACTGCGAGGCCACAAGCCAAGATCAGAGACGCTGAGAATCAAAACAGGTCACCGCAACTCCAATTGATAACACTCCACATGGCTTCAAGGCCTTGCCTGCCTTTTAAACCCTGCTGATGAGGACCACACCCAAACCCAGCTGTTTCTAATTCAATGGTGAAAATATGTCTTTAACTGCTCCTTTCGTTGCTGTGAACGTCTCTGTCTCATGTCAATGACAGCTTGTGCGTCATCACCTAATGACTCCAAGCTACTGGCTGGGGAGAGCCGCCCCCCGGGGCTCTCATGCTGTTCTCCTTCATCCCATTCCTGACTCTCCTCTCCCCCATCCAACTGATCAGCCCCCTCCTCTGCGCTGTCATCCTCCTCCGGGCATGGAGCCAGCAGAGACACAGCTGGTCCCGGAGCAGCCTCAGGCTGAATCACAACATATGGTAATTGACATTTATTATGGGATACATTTTAGGGGATACAGTCTTCTTAATTAATGCATAAAACATTGTGTAGCATTCATATATAAGCATGCATTGCACAAATATACATTGTATATTAACATTGTTAAAAACATGCTTTCAAAGCCTTCTTGAAAGCTATATTTGTATTCCTATTTTCTATGAGTAGAGAATTTCCTTACAATTATCTCTAAAATTGTTAGTGAACTATATGTTTTCTGTAATATTTATAATTCTGATAATTTTATTTTTACATGAATGTAGCTTTAGTTCTCATCAAAACTAACATCAGATTTCAGATTCCTTATTTTATAGCATAAGCTATTAATAAATCCCTTGTGTGTGATTTTCGTGTACTAAAGATATTTGGCTTGTTCTTTTTAAAGGTGCCTGCCAAATTTATACAAAAATGAAGATTGGTCAGAAGAAATAGAGAATTTGAGCAAATGTCATCTTGAAAATCTTGTACAAGGCCAATGGGATATTAATAAAGCAATAAAAGCTGTTCTAGAGGCTACAGAAGATGAATGTTACTCTCTCACTGATTTCTGGTCCTATTTTCTTGTGCATAGACTGTTAAACAAGGTGGGTGGAGAACAATATTCAGATTTCTTTTATAGTTAAAACAAATGAGTAACTTATTTGATTCTGGGTCCCAGAAAGGGATGATCTAACCCGATGTCCTAGGGGTTTAACAGATTTATCAGATTAACAGCATTGGAAGGGACCTTGTAGGTTAGCCTTCAGTCTCCTAACCATCTTAGTAGCTCTTCTCAGTGCTCTTTCTAGAGTCTTTTTTAAAGTAATCTTTTTATAGTATGGTAACCAAAACTGGAAGTTGTATGCTAGGTATGGTCTTATTTAAGGCTTTATATAGTGGTATTAGTTACTCATTTGATCTTGATTATATCCCAATTAATTCATGCATCTGTAGGCTTATATTTATGAAAGCATGTTCATGAAATAATGTAATATGGTATAATGATATAATATTTATTTATTTATTTATTTGTTTGTTTATTTATTTGTTAAGCATATACAAGGTAGTAGGTATTGCTATAAACATAAATATTAGCAAGGTAGGTACTATGATGCATTACATTATGCATAATGTAATGAATGTTATCTATAAATAGGAGCTTTTAACAGGAGATGTTCCTGATGATTTGAGAATGGCCAGTGTTGTGCCCATCCACAAGAAGGGCAGTAGAGAAGCAGCTAGTAATTACAGGCCAGTTAGCTTGACATCAGTTATAGTTCAAATGATGGATACTCTACTCAATCAGCACCTTAAAAACAATAATTTATTGGACCCAAATCAGCATGGCTTTACTGAGGGCAAATCATGTCAGACTAATCTCATTGATTTCTTTGACTATGTCACAAAAGTGTTGGATGAAGGTGGTGCCGTGGATATTAGTTTAATGTTTCCAAATGTAAAATAATTACTTATGGGTGAACCGAACTCACACAATTCAGGTCCGTACCGAATTTTATGGTGTTCGGTACCCCGGACCCGAACTCGAAATTTTTTGAAAATCCGTGCCGAAGTTCGGGATTGGTTCGGGCAGCGTGGCGAAGTGGCAGAGTGGCGGACTAATGGACAGCCTTCTTCTTACCTTAAGCCATGCGGTCTCTAGACATCAAGGTAAATGAAAGGCTGGGATTGGCTATGTGCCCTGCTGACCACTCATTGGCCAGCAGTATGCATGTCTTGCATTGGTCCCCAAGGACACCTGACCTGCCTCTATAAAAGGCAGCACCTTGCTCTCTAGCCCCATTGTGAGAGATAACAGCTAGGGAAAGTGTGTGTTACTTACTGAGAGGGAGAGATAGATTAGCTTTCACTTTGTTTCTGCTGCAAAGAAAGAGACACCTCAAAGACTCTTCATACAAGTTGAAGAGACAACAAAACTTTGGTGAGTGAAGAAGAAAAAAACGGGGGGAGGCATGGGAGGGAGACACTTCCACTTTTACATGAAGTGAAGAAGAAAAAAACGGGGGGAGGCATGGGGGGAGATACTTCCACTTTTACATTTTTAAAAAGTGTTTTCTTTCATTCATTTTGTGTACAAATGCATGGAAGGGCACAGGGACATTCTGCCTTTCCTTTTCCTATGCAAGACAAAGACACTAGTGCTCTCTCTAAATGTAATTTTGGGTCAACCTCAGGGACACCTTCTTTCTCTGCCTTTCCTTTTTCTGTGTAAGCTGAAGCCTCAAGCTGTTACTACTGGTCACAGCGGCCAGAGACCGATGGCGCCACAGAGCGCATGGCCTCCCATCACACGGGATTACTGTTAAAAAGGTGATGCCTGCAGCATATTGAATTCCTGGGTAAAATCTGGCGAGTGGCTGCTGTTGCCTCCTCCTGCTACTCGGCGTCCCTGTTCACCCTCCTGCAAATTTAATTTGTGTGGGCAAGCACAGGGCTGCGCTGTCTTCCGCGGCTCTATTTTTTAAAAAAGTTTGGAGTTTGGTTCGGGTTTGGGTTCAGGGTTCTGTGACGTCATCCGGATTTTTTTTAAAGTTCGCCCAAATCCGCCGAACCCGAACTTCGTTGGGTTCTGCCCATCACTAAAAATAATGCATTTGGGCAAAAAGAATCCACATTCTGAGTATTGTATTGGCAGTTCTGTGCTAGCAAAAACTTCAGAAGAGAAGGATTTAGGGGTAGTGATTTCTGACAGTCTCAAAATAGGTGAACAGTGCAGTCAGGCGGTAGGGAAAGCAAGTAGAATGCTTGGCTGCATAACTAGAGGTATAACAAGCAGGAAGAAGGAGATTGTGATCCCGCTGTATAAAATGCTGGTGAGACCACATTTGGAATACTGTGTTCAGTTCTGGAGACCTCACCTACAAAAAGATATTGATAAAATTGAAAGGGCTCAAAGACGGGCTACAAAAATTTATTTATTATTCTATTTATTTATTTATTTATTATTTGGATTTGTATGCCGCCCCTCTCCGAAAACTCGGGGCAGCATACAAAAATGGTGGAAGATCTTAAGTATAAAACTTATCAGTAAAGATTTCATGAACTCAATCTGTATAGTCTGGAGGATGGAAGGAAAAGGGGGGACATGATCAAAACATTTAAATATTTTAAAGGGTTAAATAAGGTTCACGAGAGAAATGTTTTTAATAGCAAAGTGAACACAAGAACAAGGGGGCACAATCTGAGGTTAGTTGGGGGAAAGATTAGAAGTAACGTGAGAAAATATTATTTTACTGAAAGAGTTGTAGATGCTTGGAACAAACTTCCAGCAGACGTGGTTGGTAAATCCACAGTAATTGAATTTAAACATTCCTGGGATAAACATATATCCATCCTAATATAAAACAGGAAATAGTATAAGGGCAGACTAGATGGACCAGGAGGTCTTTTTCTGCTGTCAATCTTGTATGTTTCCATGAGCTTTATTTCTCCCTGCATGTTATAAATCAGTGCAATATATTCCTTAAGCAATGAACAGTGAAAAGGAAAAAAATAATTAAATCAAAATAAATTTATTTCAGTTTGAGGAAGAAAAATTGTCTGAGCATGCTGGATCTTGTGAGAATGGAAAAAACCCATATCCTATCTATGCAGCTGTGAACAAGCATACGTATCAGAATCCAAATGCAGGTAAGTGTGTTTGTCTATATACCCAATTTTTGCTGTTTATAAAACAAAAACAGTTCAAACCAGAAGTTCTTACTTGTTAAAATCCCAAAGTCTAACCCCCCAAAAGAAACAATTGTTCAAAGCTTCTAAATGAGACATTTTCGAATAACCATGTTATATTTATTAACTAAATAGGTATATTCAGATCAGAAATATATTGGTGATTTATGTCTCACAAAGTGCAGCAAACATCTGTAATAATAATTATGCAGTTAAACTTTTCCATTGGCAATATCTTAGTCACAATAAAGTAACTATAACTGAATGTCATTTCCAGTTCTTTTCTATGCACATCTGGAAAAAAATAGTTATAATCCCATGGTTACACTGTTGGATCAGAATGTTTACATGCTGTAAATAAAAGTTAATTTCTTCTCTAGCCTGTTTATTTCTACAGTTAATGCTATGTTTTTTAAAAGGGAGAATTAATAGTCTGTGTCCAGATGGCATGGTTCTAAATTGTGTAAGGCATTTATCTTAATCATAATCTTGGCCTCTGTAGTCTTGGGTGAAGTCCAGGTCTGGACAATGTAATAATTTTAATTTTACCAATTTTATTAGAATGATAATTTTTGCTTTTTTTCTCCTGTAATATTTTTAGGTACCTGGTTTGAGTTTACCCCTCATGAGGTTGGAATTCCTGGACTAGGGACATACGTAGATAGCAAATACTTTGGGAGCATATTTCAAAATGGGCAACTGATCAGAGAAAAAAGAGAAAAAAATATTTGCTATTTGCAAGGTATGTCATATCTGAAATATTTTTCCCTTGAAACAAAGGAACAATTTTTGCATTTGCATTGTGTTCCATTCCTGTGCTTTTATATTTGCCCAACCAGCTCAAATTTAAGCTTTATTAGCTAAAACAACATTAAAAGCAGGAATCGATTTTTTGAAAGTTCAGGGATTATTTTTCTCTGTTGCAAAGTTATCAGATAAAGCTGCTGAGAAAGGCCCTAGTTTCATAGCTCCTGGCATTCCAGCAAGATTAGAGAGACAAAGTCATAGCATATTTATTTATTTTATTTATTTATTTTGTCCCATACATAATACACATTGAAGAGAAAGATATGTAATAATATAAATAAACAAAAGAATAGAAGATAAGATATAAAAGTATAGGTGAACATATTTGAAATCAGCAAACATATAATAAATCAGCTCACCACATTTTTGACAGGCACTTAGATTTTTGCAAAGGATTTTGTACAAAGCAGGAAATAGATTTTTAGGGAGCTTTTTCTAAAGCCCCAGATCTAACACAGAGTCCATGAAAGCAACATAGACTCTCCACCCATAATTTTCCAAGATCCTTTGCTTTTATACTTGCTAGGAGTGGCCACAATCTCATAGAGTTAAACCAACAAATTACTTCCTTTTACCATATAAGTGTTTTTGTCTGCTTTGCAACCTCCTAAATCTAGCATCTAAGAGTGGCTTATCCACTCTTTTTGCTCTCCTTCATCATCATCTGATTGGGACCAATCCCCTAGTGACATATCTGTCCCCTCTGGTGGTTCCCCAGGTTCATCCAAATCTATTTCTCCTTCACTCTCACTCTCTACATCAGCTGGCAACCCCACTGGCCCAGGGTATCTAGAGGGGCCCGGCTCATCCTCCTCAGAATCTAATATTACCAGAGATTAAAAAGGAGCACTCACAACACATAGCTACTTAATAAAAATGTAGAGAGGGAGAGACAGAGCTAAATAGGCAAGAAGATACAGATGAAGAAAATTGTGGAACTTCCATCAATCTCAGAAGATGATAGGGGAATGCTGAATAATAAGATCACCCTAACAGAATTAAGGAAAGTCAAAGACAATTTGAAGAATAATAAGTCTCCTGGCCCAGATGGAATACCTCCTGAATTATATAAGGCAACTCAAAATTCACTAGAACCAATAATGTTGGAAATACTAGATAAAGAGAAACTTTCCGAATCCTGGAAGGAGGTGTATATCAATTTAATACCTAAGGATGAAACAAATAAGCAAAAAATTCAGAATTATAGACCAATATCCTTATTAGATACAGGTTGTAAAATTTTGGCTGCAATCATGGCAAATAGACTAAAAAAAATTCTAAGTAAATTTATTCATTCTGACCAAAACGGTCCTATTAAGTTAAACTTTCCCCCAAAAATCATTAGATAAAACAATTCACAAATTTATATGGGCCAAAAAGAAAGCTAGAATTAAATTAAGGTACCTTCAGGATCATAAAACAAGAGGAGGAATGGGACTGCCTAATTGGAAGCTATATCATCAAGCAACATCTATGACTTAGGTTAAAGACTGGAGACAGGAGACTCTGAGACAGGAGAACTCTAGGATGGGAGGGCTTTAATTTAAAGTTCGATTGGCACTCTTATTTATTTGATACAAAATAAAATCATATAATTTCTTTAAGCAACACTATATAAGGAAAACATTAATTGAAATATGGTTTAAAATTAAAAGACAACAATACGTTCAAATACCAAAATGGATGTCATCAACCGAAACCATAATTTACCCCAAAACATTAGATATAAATAAGATATTAACATATGAACAATTGTTGAATGATAACAATCAATTGTTCTCAAAACAAGAGTTACAAAACAAAGGGATTGCCATAGAATGGATTCATTATTTGCAAATAAAATTTAAGTACAGCGAAGACAAGAATAAAATAGGATTCCAACAAAAAAATGAATTAGACAAGATATTATTTGGCCTCAAAGAAAAGCTTGTTCCTAAGTTCTTCCTTAACTATGAAATGTTAGAAGACCAGGTCAAAGGTTCTATGTTAGCATGGGCCCAAAATTTCAATTACACTATCGACTTAGACAAATGGGAAAAAATATGGACTATTAATTATAAATTAACAATATCATCTACCCATAAGGAAAACATTTAAAAATATTTTAGAGGTGGCATTTGCCACCTGCATGTTTATCTAAAATGTACCCAAGTATATCGCCGAAATGTTAGAAATGTCAAAAGTAAATTGGAACATATTACCATGCATAGTGGACCTGCCCATTGGCAAAAAGTTTTTTGAATAAAATTAAAACTTTTTAGAGCAAATAACTGGTCAACAAATCTCTTTGAAACCAGAACTGTACCTACTTGGCATTATTAAACAAAAAATATCTAAGGAAGATTGATACTTAATAATACATATAATTACAGCTGCCAGACTTGCTTATGCACAGACTTGGAAATTAAACAACCTCCCCTCAACACTAAATTTAATTTAAAAAATTACAAAATTGCAGAGATGAACAAGATGGCATTGGAAATACAAAAAGAGACAATACTGAATTCTACCAAACTAGGAACAGATGGTATGATTGGGTTAATTTAAAAAAAAAATTAAAAGCCTAAATATCTATAACACAGTCAAATCTCTCACAATCTGAAAATATACAGGGGGGAAAATGTAAGCAATCTTGTTACTCCTTTTGTTTACTCAATAAAATTGTTGTGTAGCAAATAATTTTTGACTATTTATGATTTAAGTAATATGATTGAAATTAATAAAGATTAAGATTTAGTTAACAATATATAACATAGCAATGTAAAACTAGTAGGCTGATAAAATAAAATGTTAAAAAACTGTAGCAATAATGTCAACGGGTATGTTGGCAAATGTGTAAATTGTTGAGTGTTTAAGATTTGATGTATAATTGTAACTATGAAAGATGATATCTATATGTTTGTATAGGTCGTGTTTTGTTTTTGTTTCTTGTTTCTGTTTGTTTTGTGGTATTTATGTATTTTTCTTAATGTAAATATTTAATAAAGATTATTTTAAAAATGTAGAGAGGGAACATGCCGCTGAAAATTTAAAATATGTAGCTCAAATAAATCATTTAATCAGGAGTTTTCTGGAATAAGTTGTTTAAGAACATAACCAAGAGCCATTAATAATAATGCTCTGTTTTATATGGTGGAATGTTGTCCTTTTAAAACAAATGGATCTCTTGCAAACACTACATTATAATATGGGAGGTATTTTCTTTATTTTTAGGTTTATGGGGAAGCGCCTTAGCAGGAGAACATGAGATTTCAAAGACTATATCAGGTATTGTTCTTTTTGTGTTTGGATTGGTGTGATATTAGTCCATGAGTCAGGGAAGATCACAAAAAAATCATATACATGCTGAGTTATATATATTGAGCCAACTGTCTCTGCTTTCCAACCTTAGAACCAGGGGTAGGTTCCAACTTACCTCACTTCCGGTTCACTTCCTCCCATGCTGTGTGGCTACACCACATGGCTGTTTGTGTGCATGCGCAGTGCAAAACCCCATATTTTTTAAAAAAATAAAATGCCAAAAACAAGATGGTGACTGCATGCACAGTGCCAGAAGCTTGGCTTCTGCGCATGTACAAAAGAAAAAAAATCATTTTTTAAAAAAAGATGGCAGTTCCCACAGACCGGCATCGACTGATCCAGTTTGGAGATATCATCATAAAGTCATTGGCGGGCTGCTACCAGTTCGTCTGAACTGGAAGGAAGCCACCTCTGCCTAGAATCTATGGTAGCAACTTTCAAATCATTGAATTCCATTATCTGTAATCCCATAGCTAAGGCTTATGGATGTTGAACTATAAAAAAATCTGGACAGCATAGTTGTGTTTACCCTAGTCCTAAGGAGTAAAAGATATGGAAGATATTTCATAGATTGCCAATAGAAGAAAATATATGTAGCTCAAAATTGAACTGTGGAGACCTTGGTTTACCTTTAACTTATTTTTTCCTTGTTTCATTGCCTAACTAATTTATTTATTTATTTATTTATTCATTCATTCATTCATTCATTCATTCATTCATTCATTCATTCATTCATTTATTTATTTATTTATTTATTTATTCGATTTGTATGCCGCCCCTCTCCGAAGACTCGGGGCGGCTCACAACATGTAACAACAAATCAGAATAATCTAACAATTTTAAAATGTTTAAAGATTTAAAAGACCCCATATACTAACAGACATACACACACGCATACCATATATAAATTAAACATGCCCAGGGGGAGATGTTTCAATTCCCCCATGCCTGACGACAAAGGTGGGTTTTAAGGAGTTTACGGAAGGCAGGAAGAGTAGGGGCAATCCTAATCTCCGGGGGGAGTTGGTTCCAGAGGGCCGGTGCCGCCACAGAGAAGGCTCTTCCCCTGGGGCCCGCCAACCGACATTGTTTAGTTGACGGGACCCGGAGAAGGCCCACTCTGTGGGACCTAATCGGTCGCTGGGATTCGTGCTAATGTTATTCTCCAAATATAATAAGCCAACAATTGCATTCTCCACATATGTTTTTATAACCTCTTTCTTTCTATAATTATTGTAGTTATAGATGGCAAACAAGGTCAGCTTTAATTAAATGCCTTTCTAGTAGAAAATAGACTGATTCTAAGTTTCTGTTTTCTTGTTTCTGCTATAATTTTTCAGTGTTGGGTATAATATATAGTATATACCTGGGGATTTGGACCCCTTTGGGGGTTGAACGACTGTTTCACAGGGTTCACCTAAGACCATGGGAAAAGACAAAGTTCCCATAGTGTTAAAAACTAAAGCTTTTATTCTGGAACATGTTTTTACAATCTGACCAATCAGGCATTTTCAGTGGGGGTGTCCCTCTGACCTTCCTGCCAAACAGCTTAAAGCTCTGTTGGGAGAATTGGCACTAGGCTTATGGTTGGGGATCGCCACAACACCAGGAACTGTATTAAGGGGTCACAGCATTAGGAAGCTTGAGAACCACTGGTATATAGGATAGTAGAATTCCAAGATTTACACAAATAAGTGTCAGAGAGGTATTATGGTTAAAATAATCAATTATAGACAGAGTTCAACATTTGGCAACATGTTGACTAGAGCATCTTTCTGGTTGTTGAAAACTTATTGCAATATTGTGCTAGAAAAAGTAAATTGTTATACCTAACAATATATTTGTTTATCTTTTAAGATGCTTTAACATATTTTGGCAAATATGAGAGATCAGAGGACATTACTTCAAAAGATTTAGGTGAGATTTATAGCAAATATGTCCCTTTCTTTCACTTCGCCTTCTCTCTCTCCCCCTCCCCCCTCCCTTGGTAGCATTTCCTGCTGCACTGTCTGTTTTTTTCAAATTAAGCAAATGCTCATCTGTAGCAATAGAATTCATGGATTGGTTTGTTACCTCAGACTAATATCATGGGCTGAGAGAGAATGGCTGGTTGTTTTGCTTAAAGCAGGCCTAAATCTGTTTTAAGACTTAGTCTCTAGTCTGGTGTTTCTAGCCTGGTGTCTTAAACATCACTGGAGCTTTTTAAGAGACTGCCATTTAACTGATAGGGTCTCCTGATTGAGCAGGAGATTAAATTAGTAACATCCAAGGTCCTTTCCAAATCTATTATTCCATTAATCTGTTATTCTTATCTTTTCAATTGTCAAGAAACAGATGTTAAAAAATTAAATATGCTCTATGAATGCTATCAGACAGTCCTGGAACTGCAGTTATTGGAATCTACTGATAAAGAAGGACTAGATAAACTTGATCACCTAGAAAATATCTTGAAAGGTAGGTTATTATAAATCCTAAATAAAAATAAAGGTTTTATTTGTTTTTTCCAATGCACTTAAATTTCTACAACATATAAAACATTACAAAATAGACAGCAATATTAAGAAGGAAAATTATATGGTAAGGAAAGATGCAGAGTAATAAAAATGAAAACAAAGATAGTTTCCAAGGTTTTTTTAATAGTTACATATGTAAAATATATTAATTTTTAAAATCTAAATTCAATTAAATTTTTTAATAAGCATGATATCCACACAGGAACAAAGTTAGACAATGTCTTTTTCTTTAATCAAGGTAGATTAAAGAACTACTTGAGTCAGTTCTATTAACTTCAGCACTCATTCTTCCAGTGTGGGAATCTGTAAATATCCTTGAGCATACAAATGGAATTACCAAATGGAAAAAAAATCACAGTTTTTTTTTCTTTAGCCATCAAAGCTAAAACCTCTCCCTATGATTTTAATTGTATATTTATTTTAAGAATACTCTGAATTAGGTACATAATTAATCCTGAAATGTTTTTATTTGTATATATATATGTATGTGTGTGTGTGTTTGTTTTGGGTAGTTTCATTCAATTTCACCTATTTATTTAATTCCATTCCAATATTGCCTGATTCTACAGTTCAGCTATCTAATAGACCAATTCTAGAATATATTATTATTATTATTATTATTATTATTATTATTATTATTATTATTATTGTTATTTAGATTTGTATGCTGCCCCTCTCTGAGGACTCTGAGCGGCTATAGCAGAGATTCCAAATTTTCTTGTTTCAAAGCATCCTGACTAATTTTGAAATTTTTTCATGGAGCTCTTAGAGAAAAAATAGTACTTATAGTTTTAGAGTTGTGGTACATGGGTTAGTAGTTCATGTAAAATCCAAAAGAGTACGACATTATTGTTTTTCTCTTGAAAATTTAAAATATCCCCTGGCATTCATTATTTTGAGGCAACACAATACATAGATTGAGCTTCTTTTACTCATGGAATAAAGAGTTGGAATATCACATAAATGTCAATAGATCAAAGGGTTTTTTTAATTGGTTCTTTTAATAATGATAATCTCTCAAACAACTCTTTAAAGACTCCTACTCAGAAAGGATGGGATATTTATTAATATATTTATTTATTTGTTTATTTATTGAATTTGTATGCCGCCCCTCTCTGAGGACTCGGGGCAGCTCACAACAGGTCAAAAAACAATAAACAGTTTACATAACTAAAAAATTCAATTAATATAACTAAAACGTTAAAAAACAGTGATAGAGTTAAAATCATCCATTACTATTCACACATCGAAACTAGAGTCTAATGGCCCCAAGCCTGATGGAATAAATAGGTCTTTAAGTTTTTACGGAAGGCGAGGAGGGTGGGGGCAGTGGAAATCTCTGGAGAAGCTGATTCCAGAGGACCAGGGCCCCTACAGAGAAGGCTCTTTCCCTAGGTTCAATGATGGGTATAATGACTTTGAGCATTTTATAGGAAAAAAACCAGGGCAAACAGATTCTATGCATCCTGGAGTTGGGAGCAGGGTCGGAATGCAGAAGCAAACAAAATCTTACAGGGACTTATCCTTTCCTGAATATCCATGTCTTCAATGCATGTCAAAATCATTATTGTAGGAGGTGGTTTAGGGAATAGTGTTCCAAAGGGAAGACAACTTACAACAATTTAACAATGAGGGTGCCCAATAAGGATTTCTAAGAGGACAATGACCCTATGAAAATATGTATTATGTATTGTATACCCTCCCTGCCTCCCACAAGGTTTTAAAGACCCATCTTCACCAACAGACTTGGGGTTGCTAAGTTTAACATCTAGCCCTGTCCAATGAGTGAATTTATATGTATGATTGGGTGGATTTGACTGATTAATTTTAATTGTAATTCGGATTTTAGGATGTTTTAGATTTAGATTTCTAATGAAATCTAAATGAGATTGAGTTGACCAAACTGCCCTAAATTTAAGGAGAAGGGCATAGAAATCTAACAAATAAATAAAATAAATAAAAATAATTATCATCTACCTGATCCAAAGGAAAATAAAATTTTTAATAAACCAGAGTATATTCAAAAGCAAGTGCCATACAATATAAATATTGCATAAGTCATTTGATTTAAAATTTATTTATATTACAATAATATACGGTAATCCAGAAAACTGAAATTAACTTCAGGCCTAAGAAACCAAAATTCCCACCCATTAGAAGAAAACTCATTTTAAAGCTTTGAATAGTCTATAAATGATTCAAAATAAAGAAATGTATTCAAGATCATTGAATAAAATTTGATACTATCTGTTAAAAATAGTTCCCATTTACAGTTACTAATTGCAATTTTAATTGATCCAGCTTTCTTTTAAACTGAAAAGCGTTTAAATATTTAAATAATTAGTAATTATTTTCTGTCTGTTATGCTGAAACTAAATCATTGAAATGAAAGTCTTGTTGATTTAGATGAACAGAATTTACTTGCCATCTTAAAATGCTTCCTTACTAGCCCAAAACATATGTAAATGTAAATGTACTTCATACATGGAATGTGCTTATTGAATAAAAGCTGCTTAGTTCACTAAAATTCCCATCTTCCATTTCCATAAAGATTATAATTCCAGCAAAAGCTATCAATTGGTCAGAGAGATGCGTGAGACCTGGTATTCTGCAGATGAACAGAGTAAAAAGGAAAATCACATGACTTTATTCCAAACTTTGGATGCTGATTTTGGAGGCAAGTGGTTGTCATATTGCTTCATTATGGATCTCTGGATCTCTTAAGGCAATCAGAATTATGGAGTGGCAAAAAGAATAGTATCTGAGAAAGAGTAAACAGGAAAACAGTTACCGTACTATCCTCAAACATTTTAAACAGGGACGCCCAATCAGAGTCTTTCAAACTGTTGGGGAAGTGAACCAGCTGGCTAGGTGGTCATGTGATAGGGTAGTTGTATCTAGGCGGGCTTGGCCAATTTAAAAGTCCATTAAACAATGCACACAAATTAAACTTTAATTTGTTTTGCTCCTGGAGGATTTCATTTGCTTTTGTTTTCATGTCATTCTTCTGGTTGTTCTTTTTACTAGATCATATTTTCAGAGGGAGATATATATATATCTCCCTCTCCCATCCTCCCTCTCTCTCTTTTCTGGAAACAGGGGAGGTGAATAATCTGTGCACCCTATTTTTCATTCCGCTTCCAGCAACATACTGTCATTTTCACCTGTTTTTGGCCTTCTTGGGTGTCTGTGCCAGGGGACCTACCTAGCTGCTGGTTCGCTTCCTCTTGCACCATGTTGTGCCACAAAAAAACAGCATCTGTGCATGAACACATGTGAAAGCAAAATGGTGGTGCCTATGGCATTGCCAAGAGTGTCAGTTTGTGGGTGTGGCCAGCTGGCCATCACTGGCAGTTTGATGAGTTAGGGGAAATTCCTGCTATTGGTTCTAAAAAACTGGTCCAAACTGGCAGGAACCCATCTCTGGTCTTTGGGCCCCATTTTTCATCTCCTCCATATCTAGAATGTCTCTGCAGGCCAAAATTGTTGGCCTTACATTTCTGTTCCAGTGCATGGGGCTTGCAAAGGTAAGCCCTGCACTCATCTGAAGGGTGGGTGGGATAATGTGGGCAGGTCCGTAGTGTGAGAACCCATGCCTTAATGATTATCCATACTGCATAGCTTCTTTAATGTTTTGTGTAATTTTTTAAATAAATGTACAAACCACCTTACAGGTTCTTGGTAGCAAACGATGAAACATAAGATAAGACCCATGTTTAAATCTTTTAAGTATTAGAAAACAAAATTACAAATATGGTAAACAATAATAAAATGGCGTTGGTCTCTCCCTAGTGTTTTACTAAAGGCCTTCTGAAAAAACTGGGTTTTAACAAAACATAGTTAAAAAGGCTTTATGGAAGACTGATATTTCATTATCATGGCAATTTAATTAAAATGGTCTATTCTAAGTGAATAATTAACAACATTTTTCAACATTTAACATTTTTCATAAGGATTCCAGTAGGGCTCATTGTGTAATTGGGAGAAGTGAAGATATTTTTTTTATCCTTCTGTGACTATAAATTGCAATAGAATAATCAGCATGCTTTTTGTTGAAGGCTGGCAAAACAATAAATATATTCCATATATTTTTCATTTTCATATTTTATATTCCACTTCTTTATTTTCTAATATTTAGTACCATGTGTTAGAAAAGTAACATCCAAGCTTCCATAGATTTTTTTTAAATGAATCAGGAATAGCTGGTGTTTCAACTCTTTATAAGTTTATCTTTTTCATCCCTCTCTCTCCCTGTCATTTCTTTTAGATTTTACCAATGACTTCAATAAGATGTGCCTTAAAATGGTAAAAAAAACATGTTTATGCCTTTTAAATTGGACATGGGGAAACATCAATAATTTCCTGTACCATTGTTGTAAGTTTTCATCCTTATTTAATTTCTCATTTTTTATACTGTATATCTGTAAGATCACAATTGAGAAAATTATAGCGATAGGAATATCATTTTGACTTAAAGGGAATAGAATAGAATAGAATAGAATAGACTTTTATTGGCCAAGTGTGTTTGGGCACACAAAGAATTTGTCTTGCTGCATATGCTCTCAGCGTACATAAAAGAAAAAACATACATTTGTCAAGAATTAATATTAATATTGTAGAGATCTATTTCAGTATGGGAAGTATGTAAATGTTATTTAAGAACGTAATGTCAGTGTTCTTGATTAAACCAGGGGCCTGAGCCAAAATGGCCCAAGCCCCAGCCGAGCCGGCGGACCCTGCCTAGGAAGGCAGGGAAGTAGCAGTGGAGGCTGCTACCGACAAAAGGGGGTGCCAAGAAGACTGACCCACGCTGCGGTCCTTGGTCCCGTGGAGGAGCAGGGCCCACACACCCCTCTCCCACTGAGGAAGGCCCCTCCGAGCCCACGGAGCATTCCCCCCCGGGCCCCAAGAAGGGCTGACTCCCCAAGGCAGGCAGAAAGTGTCCAGGGGCGGCCTTCCGCTTGTGCCTCTGAGGGGAAGTGCACGCCACTAACGGCCAATTACCCCCCCCCACACACACAAAGGCCAATGCACCTTCCACAGCGGCCCCCTCGGTCCCGAGGGGACGCCAAAACCCCCCGACACCCGGCAATGAGCAATGGACCAGGGGCCTTCCCGCCGGACGACGGCCAAGCTCTGCAACCGCAAACCACAGGCCTCTGATGAGGCTCCAAAATGGCGGCCGCACCACGAGGCCGCTCCAAAATGGCTGCGAGAGCAGACACCCAGCCGAGTGTCTGCTCAGGTCAACTGTCCGGACAAAAAGGCTGAGCCCGGGCCTGCCCGCCCTTTAATAGGGCTGGCAAGCCCCGCCCGGACACGTCATCAATCAGGCCACCCTGGCCTGATCCTCAGCCGAAGTCTCGTGATCTCGCGAGACTTCGGCCGAGAAGCAACATGGCGGCTACGCCATGTGTCCTAGTGTCTTCCCGAGCCTCCTGCAAAAGGCGCCGGTGAGTGAGGTCCACCAGCGCTATTTCTGCAGTTCTGATTATCCTTTGAAGTCTGTGTCGGTCTTGTTGGGTTGCAGAAACAAACCAGACAGTTATAGAGGTGCAGATGACAGATTCAATGATTCCTCTGTAGAACTGTATCAGCAGCTCCATGGGCAGTTTGAGCTTCCTGAGTTGGCACAGAAAGAACATTCTTTGTTGTGCTTTTTTATGATGTTTTTGATGCTAGGTGACCATTTTAGGTCTTGAGATATGATAAAACCTAGAAATTTGAAGGTGTCTACTGTTGATACTGTGTTGTCTAGTATTGTGAGAGGTGGAAGGATGGAACGGTTTCCCCTAAAGTCTACCACCATTTCTACAGTTTTGCGTGTGTTCAGTTCTAGGTTGTTCCGGTCACACCACAAGGATAGTTGTTCAAGCTCTCATCTGTATGCAGATTCATCACTGTCTTGAATGAGTCCCATCACTGTTGTATCATCTGCAAACATCAGTAGTTTAACAGATGGATCATTTGAGATGCAGTCATTAGTGTACAGAGAAAAGAGAAATGGAAATGGTGAGAGTACACAGCCTTGGGGGGGGGGGGCTGTGCTAATTGTACACGTATCTGATGTGATTTTTCTTAGCTTTACCTGCTGCTTCCTGTCTCTTAGGAAGCTTGTGATCCACGTACAAGTGTGTTCAGGTACCACTAGCTGATTTAGTTTGGTTAAGAGAATGTCCAGTATGATGGTGTTGAATGCTGAACTGAAGTCTACAAAGAAGACTCTAGTGTAGGTCATTGGAGATTCAAGATGTTGAAGGATGTAGTATAGAGCCATATTAACAGCGTCATTCTTTTGATCTATTTGCTCGGTATGCAAATTGCAAGGGATCTAACAGTGGATCTGTGATGGTTTTCAAATAGAACATCACTAGCCTTTCAAAGGTTTTTATAACTACAGATGTTAGAGAAACTGGTCTGTAGACATTTAGTTCCTTGATGGAGGGCTTCTTCAACACTGCGTTTGAAGCAGGAAGGAACATAGCACAACTCTAGCGATTTGTTGAAGATTTGGGTGAAGATGGGGGCCAATTGGCCAACACGGACCTTTAACCAAGAAGGAGTTATCTTGTCTGTGCCTGGTGCTTTTCCAGGCTTCTGTCTGTGAAATAGATCGTTCACTTCCTTTTCTGTGATCACTAGGGGTTGTAAACCCAATGGGATGGGTTCAGTTGTAGAAGATTTGGCTGTTAGTGGGTGTGTCTGGGATGGAGGTTGTGCAGATAGGTGGTTGTGGTTTCTTTTCAAACCTACAGTAGAAGATATATACTGCTTCATAGTGCTTTACAGCCCTCTCTAAGCAATTTACAGAATCAGTATATTGCCCCCAACAATTTGGGTCCTCGTTTTACCCACCTCGAAAGGATGGAAGGCTAAGTCAACCTTGAGCCAATGGTATAATCTTGCATTAAAAACACAGCATATATGCATCTTGGGGTTATCATCAAAAAAAATTCTTATTTGCCTTCTATTTCTGTGTTCTTATAGAAGAACTGGAAAACACTCAGTATAGGAAATTTTGCACTGGATGTCATCTAATAATGTATGTAAACAATAAAAGAAGGGAAAGAGAGAAATGAGAAGCAGACAGGATTTCTCAAAGTAGTACCAATGAGGAAAATAATACCTGTTCCCTTTTGAGTTAAAAATGTACCTGTCCAACAAATTTCAGAAAAATTCTCCCATCTAATTGATTACTTTTGTAAGAGTATGGTCTTTAAGTTCTCAATGCTCTAAGCATTGCATATTCACAGCAGTGCTTCTACAGGAATGCTCTCTATCTACTGCACAATTGCACACATATGTTCTCCTGTTACTTGCTGTTAGACAATTCAAGTTAGATTAGATTTCAGTTAAAATATTTAGTGATGTCAGGTTTCTTGCTAGAACAACTTTATTCATGTGTATAAAGAGCTATCACTGATGTTCTGTTTCATTTCATATGATTAGCTGATGTTGAATCTCCTGAACTCACAAGTGATCCCATCATATCTTTGATTGATGCTGGTCTCACTATAAATACAGCATATCCATCAGTTCTGCGTCCTGAGAGACAGGTGAAGTTGATTCTGTCTTTTGACTGCAGTGCTGGAGATCCTTTTCTGGTAATTCATTTAAAATAAAGAAACCATTTTATATGCCAAAATTCAGTTGAAGAATAACACTCCCATGATTCAGCAAGATATACTATATTGTTTGGAGTATAAGACACACTCCCCCTTAAAAGGCTGAAAATTTGGGTGTATCTTATACTCTGAATGTAGCCTCATCCACCAACCATCCATCACCCTTCAGCCTCTGTGAGTCCTCTTCCTGGTTGCAGATTGTCACAAACAATAGATGTGGAGAGGGGCGGCATACAAATCTAAATAATAAATAAATTTTGGGGCTCCGACCTCACATTTTCAGCTTCCAAATGCTCCATTTGAGAGCTGATCAAGTCTGTAGGAATCACCAAGGCATTTCACCACCAATCACCACTTCTGCACATCGTGTTTTCTGCCTCTGCACATCGTGTTTTAGGCCTCCACACATAGAAACATAGAAACATAGAAGTCTGACAGCAGAAAAAGACCTCCTGGTCCATCTAGTCTGCCCTTATACTGTTTTCTGTATTTTATCTTAGGATGGATATATGTTTATCCCAGGCATGTTTAAATTCAGTTACTGTGGATTTATCTACCAGGTCTGCTGGAAATTTGTTCCAAGGATTTACTATTCTTTCAGTAAAATAATATTTTCTCATGTTGCTTTTGATCTTTCCCCTTGTTCATGTGTTCACTTTCCTATTAAAAACACTTCCTCCTGGACCTTATTTAACCCTTTAACATATTTAAATGTTTCGATCATGTCCCCCCCTTTTCCTTCTGTCCTCCAGACTATACAGATTGAGTTCATTAAGTCTTTCCTGATAAGTTTTATGCTTAAGACCTGCACTGTTCACCCATTTTGAGACTGTCAGAAATCACTACCCCTAACTCCTTTTCTTCTGAAGTTTTTGTTAACACAGAACCGCCAATACAATACTCAGATTGAGGATTCCTTTTCCCCATAGTCAAAGAAATCAATGAAATTAGTCTGACATGATTTGCCTTCAGTAAAGCCATGCTGACTTGGGTCCAATAAGTTATTGTTTTTTAGGTGCTGATTTATCCTCTTTTTGAGTAGAGTCTCCATCATTTTAACTACAACTGATGTCAAGCTAACTGGCCTGTAGTTACCAGCTTCTTCTCTACTGCCCTTCTTGTGGATAGGCACAACACTGGCCGTTCTCCAATCCTCAGGAACATCTCCTGTTAACAGGGATTGGTTAAACAAATCAGTCGGGGGGGGGGTAGCAATGACAGATCTGAGTTCTTTAAGAACTCTGGGGTGGATGCCATCTGGACCCATTGCCTTATTGGACCCGCATCCCATTTTTTACCTTTGTGGCATTCCATTTTGGACAGTGATCGGTAATGATGTGCTTTGGTGATTGTCTGAAACAATTTGAAACAGAGTGTTTTGAGGTTGAAAGCACAAGGTGCAAAGCCCAAAATCTGAACTGCTGCTGCCTTGTCTTAACACTTCCGCGTTTTGCCTCTTTTACTCACTGGAGCTCCCTCTGATGATCACCTGTGCTGTTGAAACTGCTTAGCAACCACAACAAGGTACATGTGAGTAAAGCCTGTGTGTGTGCACATGCACTCACAACTAGTGGACTTATGTGCTGAAGGATGCTGGTAGGCAGAAGCAGAATCCACTCCCTGGTTTTCCTCCCCCAAACTAAGCTGTGTCTTATGCTCCAAAAAATATGGGTATCTTATTTGTTTTAAAATGATACTTGAAAAGTAATGTAGATAGGACAAAATTAGATAAAATCTCATCCTGATATTTCCTTGGCAGTGCTGTAGCTACCTCTTAATAATTTCTTTTCCTTAAATTATATAGTTCTATGGGAGAACCTTTAGTACAATTTTTTCATATTCTGGTATTATCTAATTCTGATGAAGTTTTGGCATTACTATACTATTGAAGGAAATCATGATAAATTATTTTCCTCTATCCAAGATTGAGTTCTTAGAGAATCTAGGCTCTTGATGAAACACAAGAAATAACTATAAATATTCATTCTAATTAACCAGCAACTACTTCTTTTTATTAATGTTTTTTTCTTTCCTCATTGGCTAGACAATTAAAAAAGCTGCTGAATATTGTGAAGCACATGCAATTCCATTTCCAAAAATAGATGAGAATGCATTACAAGATCTAGATAATCTATCAGATTGCTACATCTTCAGAGGAGAACACATGCCAACTATTATACATTGTCCATTATTCAACAAAACCAACTGCCCAGGTAATCTGTAAATGAGAATCACTTGATAAAAAGGTGAAAAAAGTATTGGGGACAAATAATATTGAATGTGTCACATTTGCTGAACCCAACCAGGGAAAAAAAATTAGGAAAGAGTTGCCTTAATGGACATGCTCACAGTTGAGGCAGGAAGTTTGTGTTTTCAGTCTTGCAAGATTCTATAAATTTAGCCATGCAGTAAGACGGAGTTAGTTTATTTTGTCACATTTCCTGTCTGGCTTACCTGGGAGATTTGACAGGCCTGAAGAAGACCTTCAACATCCCTTTATAAAAATCTTTTAGCAATTTTTGGCTTTATAAGGCTTTTTAACATATTAATTGTAGGCTTTTCTACATATTAAAAATTGGAGAGGTTCCAAAATAAGCCAAGCAAATGAGCATGTTTTCTTACTCCCAAATATGAAGGAACAATATACTTCAAGAAGCAGCTTAAACGGGGTGATTTGTCAGGTTGCTGCTGCAATGTAGTGCCCCTTTGAAAAGCAGCACTAATTGCTACTGTTGTCACTAATTATTTTCATTTAATTGTATACTTTCCAAACAAAATTTATTTATTTATTTATCTATTTATTTATCTATCTATTTATCTATTTATTTATCTATTTATTTATCTATTTATTTATCTATTTATTTATCTATTTATTTATCTATTTATTTATCTATTTATTTATCTATTTATTTATTTATTAGATTTGTATGCCGCCCCTCTCCGTAGACTTTACTTTATCCAATAAATATTAAAGCTAATTGAAACCTAATGATGTTTATTTTGTTAGACTATAACAATTACTCTTGGTAAAATATAAATTTCTGCTAGAATTCAGATAATATATGAACTCTGTGCCCCCTAATTAATATATTTTTTTTAAAAAAAATTCTGTCTCATTTTTAGGTGAAATTGCTGAATATAGAGAACAATTCTCCACTTTCAAGTTGAGCTATTCTGCTGAAGATATTGAAAAGTTGCTTATTGCAGCAAAGAAGAATGTAGCAAATGTTCAGCAAAAGATTCTGGAGGAAATCAAGCACATTGTAGGCTCTCCCTCATAAACTGCTGAAGCAAATGTTTCCCTTTTTATAATAATATATTAGAAACATAGAAACATAGAAGATTGATGGCAGAAAAAACCTCATGGTCCATCTAGTCTGCCCTTATACTATTTCCTGTATTTTATCTTAAGATGGATATATGTTTATCCCAGGCATGTTTAAATTCAGTTACTGTGGCTTTACCAACCATGTCTACTGGAAGTTTGTTCCAAGGATCTACTACTCTTCCAATAAAATAATATTTTCTCATGATGCTTTTGATCTTTCCCCCAACTAACTTCAGATTGTGTCCCCTTGTTCTTGTGTTCACTTTCCTATTAAAAAGACTTCCCTCCTGAAACTTACTTAACCCTTTAACATATTTAAATGTTTCGATCATGTCCCCCCTTTTCCTTCTGTCCTCCAGACTATACAGATGGAGTTCATGAAGTCTTTCCTGATACGTTTTATGCTTAAGACCTTCCACCATTCTTGTAGCCCGTCTTTGGACCCGTTCAATTGTGTCAATATCTTTTTGTAGGTGAGGTCTCCAGAACTGAACACAGTATTCCAAATGTGGTCTCACCAGCGCTCTATATAGTGGGATCATAATCTCCCTCTTCCTGCTTGTTATACCTCTAGCTATGCAGCCAAGCATCCTACTTGCTTTTCCTACTGCCCGACCACACAGCTCACCCATTTTGAGACTGTCAGAAATCACTACCCCTAAATCCTTCTCTTCTGAAGTTTTTGCTAACACAGAACTGCCAATACAATATTCAGATTGAGGATTCCTTTTCCCCAAGTGCATTATTTTACATTTGGAAACATTAAACTGCAGTTTCCATTGCTTTGACCATTTATCTAGTAAAGCTAAATCATTTACCATATTACAGACGCCTCCAGGAATATCAACCCTATTGCACACATTAGAGTCATTGGCAAATAGGCAAACCTTCCCTACCAAACCTTCCCCTATGTCACTCACAAACATATTTAAAAGAATAGACCCAGAACAGAGCCTTGTGGCACACTGCTTGTAGCCTTTCTCTGCTCAGAATACTCGCCATTAACAACAACTCTTTGATGTCTACGCTTCATACAGCTGCAAATCCACTGAACTATCAAGGGATTAAGTCCAATCTTCACTAATTTATCTATCAGCTCTTTATGTGGAACCATGTCAAAGGCTTTGGTGAAGTCCAGATAGGCAATATCCACGGCACCACCTTCATCCAACACCTTTGTGAAATAGTCAAAGAAATCAATGAGATTAGTCTGACATGATTTGCCTTCATTGGTTTTTTTTATTGGACCCAAATCAGCATGGCTTTACTGAAGGTTAATCATGTCAGACTAATCTCATGTATTTCTTTGACTATATCACAAAGGTGTTGGATGAAGGTGCTGCCGTGGATATTGCCTATCTGGACTTCAGCAAAGCCTTTGATATGGCTCCACATAAAGAGCTGATAGATAAATTAGTGAAGATTGGACTTAATCCCTGGATAGTTCAGTGGATTTGCAGCTGGCTGAAGCGTAGACATCAGAGAGTTGTATTGATTGACAAAAAGCTTGTTCTCCTACAGAAAACGCTGTTACTAACAATCCATTATTATTATTATTTATTGGATTTGTATGCCACCCCTCTGCGTAGACTCGATAAAAACAGCATGTAACAATCCAATTAATAAAACAACTAAAAACCCTTATTATAAAACCAAACATACACACAAACATACCATACATAACTTGTAATGGCCTAAGGGGAAGGAATATCTTAACTCCCCCATGCCTGGCGGCATAAGTGAGTCTTGAGTAGTTTACGAAAGATAGGGCGGTTCTAATCTCCGGGGGGGAGTTGGTTCCAGAGGGCCGGGGCCGCCACAGAGAAGGTGCATGTAGTTTCCATTCCTCCTCTGAAAAATTAATATCTATTTAGTTTGGGAATCACACAAGATTTGTGATGCTGCTAACATTATAAAAGAGTAAATTTTTTACATTAATAATTGTTAAATTTAGAGTTGAATATCCAGACAACTAAAGGATAGGAATAATTAAAAAGAGAGAGCTATCTATTTTGGGATAGCAGTTAAGATATCAGACTAGAAACTAGGAGACTTTAAATTCTAATCTTGCCTTCAATATGAATCATTATTTCTAAAAAATAATGACAAAACAACTGCAAGGAGAAGTGATTAGAACTAAAAAAATGTCTTGGAAATACAAGTTTTATGACTATTTATAAAATACTGCTATATTTTCTAGTTTTTAAAATATATGTATGTATGTGTATATATGTGTGTATGTATATATATACACACATACATATACAAATATACACACACATATGCATACATATTTACATATATCATTTAAACATTATTGAGTAAAGTTTTATTGGATGTACTTACTCTGTGCTGCAAACCTTATCAATACAAGTAATTGAAAATAAACTGAGAGATTATATTTATCTTTATTTAAAACAGATAAATTTAAAACCGATACAATACACATAAGAAAAAAACAGTCAGCTATCCACCTTTGCCGATTTTAAATTAATTAAACTTTATATATGCATGATAAATATATGTGGTATAGACACTTTTTCTCTAGTAGGCTCCAGGGATAGGTTTTAATTTTTTAAACTACCACTCTGTGGTTGTGGCTTATTTTATGGGTGTAGCTTGATGGTCATGTGATAGTGGCATGGCATCATGGTCATGTGGCTGGGAGTGGTTTGGCAGTCATGTGATTGGCTGGGGTGGACAAGGCCAACTTGATGTCATTCACATCAAAGGTTACCGTTAGGTGCATGGTTTCTCATCACCTCAAAAAGATACAATTTCCCAGTGTGTTTACTAAAGCATACAAAAAGATACAAGAAGATATCTACTCTATGTACACATACACACACAAAGCTCTTCTGAAACTACACATTCACTCTCATATACTGCATTTGGAAAAACACACCCAGAGTCTACTTTCTGCCACACATTTAACCATAACTTCTGTATTAGAACATTACACATGCCTTTACATAGAAACATAGAAGTCTGATGGCAGAAAAAGACCTCATCGTTCATCTAATCTGCCCTTATACTATTTTCTGTATTTTATCTTAGGGTGGATATATGTTTATCCCAGGCATGTTTAAATTCAGTTACTGTGGACTTATCTACCACGTCTGCTGGAAGTTTGTTCCAAGGATCTACTACTCTTTCAGTAAAATAATATTTTCTCATGTTGCTTTTGATCTTTCCCCCAACTTTAGATATTCTTCCCTAGATTGCACCACTGTTAGAGCCAGGAAATGTCACGGATTGAGTAAAATGTAGTGAAACTCACTTAACAATACTCTTGCTTAGCTACCAAAATTTGGGGCTCAATTATGTAAAGCCTATGCATATTTATTTGGCAGTAAGGCCAATGTTCCCTCTAAGCTGTGTGCCTCTGTGTCTGCGCAGGCGGCAAGAAATCTCCTTGGAAAGTGCTGCATACTCGTAATTGGAAATATACCTCCCACCTAATTTTGCTCTCTCTCAGCTGCCGTAAAACAGTGGCTACTGGGCTCTTGTGGCTGTTGGGATGGTCTACTAAGTTGTAAGGAGCAGGCAGGAGAAGTGAGTGAGCAGCCTCAAAAAGTGAGGGGAGGCAGCAGCAGCCCTTTTCCCCACCTCACCTTGTTTTCCAATGACTCCTTTCCAAGGTAACAGAGGTTGATTCCCCCCACCTCTGCCCCCAGGAGCTAGAACTGGATGGGATAACCTGGGAGTGAGATGAGCCATGCAGCAATTGGCGATGAGATGGGCCTTTGTGGGTATTACTCGCCAGCCTAGTAAGGGCAAGGTATTTTGTGTGTGCAGGAGAAGGACGACAGAGCTGTCTCAGATCCTTCCTTTCATCTTTCTTTTGCCCAGACTTAAGACTTGAATCATCGGCAAAAAAAAAAAAAAAAGCCAGGTACTCTCTAGTCTGGCTAGATCAAATACAGCATTTGTTGTCTCGTAGACATCACGTCTCTGGCTAGGGCAGCCTAATAACAGAACCCCACCAAATATGGAATGCAGCAGTTTAACTGCTGAAAAACAAACCTGTTCAATTCTGCAACAGCTTGTTCCAAAATTCACAAAGGGTTTTTTCCTTAGTGGCCTGATGGAAGGGACCACCTCTTCGTCTATTTCAAAGATCTTCAAACTTGGCAACTTTAAGACTCAATGGACTTCAACTCCCAGAATTCTCCAAAATCCAATTTGTGTACAATAGAACCTCTTTACATTTGAAATGGCAATGAGCCCCGAAGATGTTCACTAAAAACTGCCCATCCAGAAATTCAATTCTCTTAATTAATCAAGTTTAAAATGTCAGATTTTGAGCTATTTTTTTCAAGAGGAAGTCGCATTTTCATTAGTCACATGAAAAAATGCTGAATTTTGTGGTTGTTGTGGTCTGCTGTTCAATCAGATTAGAAGATTTTTAACAAGTAAAGAAAAGGAAAGGGAGATTAGGAAGACTGTTTCATATTCAGTTGTAATCACAATGTACTGGTTTGTTGACAGCAAACTTGCTTGTTTTCTTGAAATAGTAAGACATTAAATATTTTATAGTACAGTGTTCCCTCGATTTCCGCGGGGGATGCGTTCCGAGACCGCCCGCGAAAGTTGAATTTCCGCGAAGTAGGGATGCGGAAGTAAATACACCATTTTTGCCTATGGACAGTATCACGAGCCTTCCCTTAACACTTTAAACCCCTAAATTACCATTTCCCATTCCTTTAACAACCATTTACTCACCATTATTACTGGTACTCACCATTGAATAAGACACTTAGTGATCCTGATATTTATAAACATAATTCTTTATTAACAATAATTATTTTTTTTGTTATTTATTTGCAAAAATTATTAGTTTGACGATGACATATGACGTCATTGGGTGGGAAAAACCGTGGTATAGGAAAAAAACCGCGAAGTATTTTTTAATTAATATTTTTTGAAAAACCCTGGTATAGGCTATTCGCGAAGTTCGAACCCGCGAAAATCGAGGGAACACTGTACTTGATGAATCAGTATTTCTAAATTTAATCACTTTGACTCAGATTTACCCCTTCCCCAAATTTCTAGTTTAAAATCTGAACCAAATAACGTACAATAATTGCATATTCTTCCAGCCTATTGATGTAGCAGGGCTAAGATGGATGCTATAAATATTTCTATACATACCACTATAAATGAATACAAGTTGGACTGTTTGGATAGCTCAGAATTTCTCATAAATTATTTTTGCAATACAGAACTAGGTTATAGGTCAGTTATCTGAATGTCATGGCAACTGACTGACAGTTGAGAATTCCATAAATAATATGTACATTCTTATCTTGGTAAAGATGTTATGCAAACTTATTGTTTTGTATTGCACAGGGCGCCCTCTTCACATATCACACCTTTTACTGCATGGGCTAAATCCCTTACGGTACCGTCCAGTTCGCTGATGTGGTGGTCAGCAACAATCGTTTTGGCACAGGCCAGGAGTGTGGTGTGCCCCTGAGGATCTATAGATCTTGTATGTGGTTCCCAGGTATGGGTCTGATAAGGTGGCAATGATTCAGTACCATTGTTGGGGCTTGGGGGGCCGATGTTCTGGCTGTGCAGCTACAGCATATACAAGGTTTTCCCTGCCCCCCCTTTTCTACTGTGGAGCTAACCTATCTTTTGTTTAGGTTGCTTATAGGAGAAGCCCCATGAGCTCTGAAGTCGGGCTGGAATTGCAGCAGATGTGGGGCCAGCAGCAGGATCTACCCGGCGGGCCGAGATGCTGTGACAAGGGGCTTCTTCTAACCTTTCTGGGGCGGTTATCACCTTGGTGCTGCCCAGTTCTCTGACATGGTAGTCAGCACTGTCTGTTTTGACATGGGCCGGAATGCGACTGGCCGTGTCCTGAAGACTGGAAGGTCTTGTCTGTTTTCCCCATGTATGGGTCTTGCCAAGGTGGCAATGACCCGGGACTGTTTCTGAGGGCTTGGCAGTGGCTGTCAAGCCCAGGACCGGTGTCCAACTCTGTGTTCCAAGCTTGGGTTTGGAGTGTACCTCCGTATAGCATTAGGCTGTTTAGTATCCCCTAGAATGGTAAGACGGCTGTAACCTGGTTACAACGGTCAGGTTGACACTAAAGGGGATGGGAATAGCAGTTATGGCAAGCAGAGAACAGGTTTCTGCCCATGACAAGGCAGTGGGTGGCACCTAGATCAGGTCGTCGGTGCAGGCCTTCCTGAGCTGACACATTCTCCCTTAGGAGGGGAATGCCAGTTTTGTTGGACCTGCAGAGGTTCCTGCTGAGCTGGTGCAGGATGAGGGGGGAGTCGGGGGGGCCAAGATTGAGATCTGACCCCCGCTCCATGGCAGGTTAGGGGCAGAAATGGACAATAGCAACAACTGTGCATTCTCCTTTTGGGCATCTTTTCAAGATGATGGGCCGCCTCTCCCCATGAACTATAGATGCGTACAACTTGGGGGATTGGAGAGGAGATGCCCATGGGACTCACCTTATCCAATTTCCTTCGGGGTTTGGATGGTGAGCTCCTCCCACATGCTTATGGGCGTGGCTCGGATACAGGTGAAGGTGGCTACCTTCACCTGGATTAGCAAGGAGTTATGCCCAAGAGTTGCCATGAATGTTTTGACAGGTAAATTCCACCCCATTAGTTGTTGGCCTCTGCAGGTCCTTTGTTTACATTGTTATAATGTTTGAATTACGTTATTAAATTGACGTTATTCAAACTGACATTATTTAAATTTATGCTAATTAATAAAGTGATCCATTATTAAAATCCAGCTACTGTCTCAGCGTCGTTACTCCGCTTCCTGGGCAAATGCACGGCCGGTGCCTTAAAGAGCCGGCTGAAATTGTCCCCGGAGCTGGGGAGATGCTTGTTTCTGGCTTCTGGGGAAAACCGGAAGTTTGGCTTCTGGCAGTGCGCCAGGCCGGTGCGCTGCCTCTTGGGCCTGGGAGGAGATCCTAAGCCATCCTATTTAAGGGCTGCTTGAACTGGACCTCCTCCTTTTGCCCTCGGCTATCCTGAAAGTGAACACCCGCCCACCCTCCTCTATCATACAGTGTACCTAGACGGGGTTGCCTCGGGGCCGAATAGGAATTTTTGGCTGTCTCTCCTTGGTGCGGCTGTTTTTTCGCCTATTCCACACTGTCGTTAAGGATGGACTGGTTAGGGGGTGCAGCTCAATGTAGAGATACATTGGATTAATTTGGCTTCCCTCTGGTCACTGGGGTTTGGCAGGTTGGGGCGGAAATGGACAGTAGGAACAACTTCGCGTTCTCCTTTTGGGCGTCTTTTCAAGATGATGAGCTGGCTTTCCCCATGAACTATAGGTGCGTACAACTTCGGGGATTGGAGAGGGGATGCCCATGGGACTCACCTTATCCAATTTCCCTTGGGGTTTGAATAGTGAGCTCCTCCCACACACTTATGGGCGTGGCTCAGATACAGGTGAAGGTGGTTACCTTCACCTGGATCAGCAAGGAGTTATGCCCAAGAGTTGCCATGAATGTTTTGACAGGTAAATTCTGCTCCATTAATTGTTGGCCTCTGCAGGTCCTTTGTTTACACTGTTAAAACATTTGAATTACGTTATTTAAATTGATGTTATTCAAATTGACATCATTTAAATTTATGCTAATTAATAAAGTGACCCATTATTAAAATCCAGCTACTGTCTCAGTGTCGTTACTCCGCTTCCTGGGCAATACAGGACTAATACAGTAGTAATTGTCAAATGAATTAATACTTGAAAAGATCCCAAGCATAATGATGTGGAAAACCATATATAAACTTGGCATTGGAATATATTAAATTATTCATAACTGATTTCACTCGAGATATGACCTGGGATGGAAGTATCTATCCACTTAAATTCTTTCTTTGTAAGCATATTCCCCATCAATATTTGCAGCCAAGTTTATATTAACTTAGTCCCAATCAATTAGTCCAACAACAAATTTCTGGAAACAGAATATCAGAAGATGTTTACAAAATTATTTTAAAACACTTCAACATTTCTCCTGTGGTCAATTAAGATATAAGTGTTCTTAAAATATTCCCCAGTCATTATACTTAAATAGGAAGCTCCAGGCTTAAACCAAACAGTTGTCCATTATCAACATCATGGATCCTTAAGAATAACATATAATATTCAATAATTTGGTGTCTAAAAAACATAATTGAAGAGACAAATTAAACAGTAATTGAAAATAGGCTTCATAATTTTTCATTTTATAAAGTCTAGAATTGAAACTATAAATCAAAGGTGGGTATTTTTCAGTTTTCTATTCCGTTGGATTTCTGGTAAGAATTACCTCCCTATTTTTGAAACAAGATTATTCAGGATTTGAAGAATTTATAGGAGTCCTTTTCTTTTGTCAATGTCTTTGATGAAATTTCAGAAAACATGAATACTCTGCTTCTAAGACCAGAAAGAAAAAATTACCTCACTTACATATAAAGACTTTTGCACAAGCACAATGTATGGTCACAAGAGACAGCTTGAGTTAAATGAGTCTTTCCTTTATTCCATAAGGAAAATGAAGTTCTACAACAAAGGCAATCTCAACTAAATTACGTAATTGTATTTATTATTTCTACTGCTTTTGCATAAAGGCTGAGTCACTGTAGGAGTTACATACAATTAGACTAAGGTTGCTATTCCTGTTAATTGTTTATGTAGCACTGTTGAATTCTTTATTTATATTTTGCAATCAATACAATTGTTAAAAGGAAAAAGAGTTGGTTTTTTACTGAGCTATCCTAAGTTCTTCCTAATAGCTTCCTTTATATTGAATATCTTCCATTTATTCACCTCATCTACAATTTATGGACAAATAATCTCTGTTAATAAGTCTGCATATTTCTAAGATTCAATGAGCATTTTCTTAGAAGCAAGGGTCTTCTAAAATAGTTGCTTGATAGTGAAATGGGTGGCATATAAATTTAATAAATAGATAAAAATAAAATATCAGTGATATGGGGATACAACATTTGCAGCAAAGCATCCATTTCCTCATGCATCATTGTACATATAATAAAAACATATCGTGATATAAAATGTATAAGATTTATGAACTATGCTATCAATTAGAGACAATGATATTTATCTTAATAATAGTGGGCTGTCATAACATAATTATTATCTTTTGGAGAAAAAGTTATATACTTTATCAAAATATTTAGGATGATTATGGTAGATGGACAATAATATCTAATCTTTTGTTTTAAGATTTCAGCATTAACGGAATGTTTACTGTTTCTTTTCAGGTGTGAAATGAGAAGAAAAAAAGATTTCTTTTCAGGTGTAAAATTCATAAACAAAGCAACAGAGAAATGAATATTGATTGATATCATCCTTCCTATCATAATTATAGAATGTGATAATGAAGAAATTAGAATGGAGAAATGAAACTATTATTACAGGATTCATTCTTCATGGCTTTGGTGATCTGAAAGAGATACACATTTTTCTATTCATACTGTTTCTAACAATCTATATCATGACTATGGCAGGAAATCTTCTCATTATAGCCCTAATTGTGATTGATCAGCACCTCCATACCCCAATGTACTTTTTCCTGGGCAACTTGTCTTGCTTAGAGACTTGCTATAGTTCCACCATTCTTCCCAGAATATTAGCCAGCTTATTGAATGAAAACTACACTGTATCTGTGAATGGTTGCATTCTGCAGTTATGGGCTTTTGTTTTTTTAGCTGTTACAGAATGCTACCTCTTGGCTGCAATGTCTTATGATCGTTACTTAGCAATATGTAGACCCCTGTATTATTCCACACTTATGAATTTCAAGATATGCCTCCAGTTAGTGATTGGATCCTGGATTGGTAGTTTTGTGATAGACACGATATTGTTATCATTTATCTTGAAGTTAAGCTTCTGTGGCCACAATTTGATAGAACATTATTTCTGTGATTTCATTCCAATGATGAATCTAGCTTGTAGTGATGCAAGTCAGGTCAAACTTGTATCAGCTATCCTAACATCTATCTCAACTCTACCACCATTCTTTTTAACCATAGTCTCGTATGCTTACATTATCACTGCCATTCTTGGAATTCCTTCCATCATTGGGAGGCAAAAGGCCTTTTCTACCTGCTCTTCTCACCTCATTGTAGTGACTATCTTCTATGGCAGTCTCACAGTTGTCTATCTTTTGCAAGATAATAATGAGCTGAAAGAATTGAACAAAGTTTTCTCTGTCTTTTATACAATCTTAACACCTCTGGTCAACCCCCTCATATATAGCCTGAGGAACAAAGAAGTAAGGGGAGCTCTGCGAAGGGCAGTCAGTAAATATACAACCTGCATACAAGTTCCCTGAATTCTCATTTTGATTTTAAGATATGAAAATTATTCACATTAAATCACTAAAATCCTATTGTTTTATTAATTCAACAGGGTATGCATCTTGAATTTTTTGTACACTACATATCAATTCAGATGCTTGAGATTGAGAATAGTTCTCCACCACATGAGAACTTGGGCACTACGAATAAGATGGGGTAGAAGCTCTGCCCTTGTTGGTCCTAGGCACTTGCTGAATGGCTTGAATTTATTTATTTATTTATTTATTTATTATTTGGATTTGTATGCCGCCCCTCTCCGAAGACTCGGGGCGGCTCACAACAAGTGAAAAACAATCCAATACAATCCAATTAATTAAAATATTATAAGTTTAAGAAAATCCCCTGTACTAACATACACACATACAGACATACCATATATAACTTCATGTCCAGAAGGTCCAGAATGTCCAGAAGGTGCTGGATGGCCTCATTCATAGGGACTTGCTTTTTTAAATTTGATGACAAGGGGCAAAGTAGAAAGAACCTCAGGGGGGTAGTGGTGGTGGAGAGGAATTCAAGTGAGTGTCTAGAAGACAGGATCTTGCAAACCCATGCATCGCTGGTGATTTCCTCCCAATGGCTGGTAAATAAAACCAGGTGACCCCCCTATGAGAGGATCAGCCGATAACTCTGAACTCTGAACACTCTGGTCTTTGCCTGTGGCCTATATTAGCTGGAGAAGCCCTTTGGGGTTTGGATGAGGGCAATGACAAGGGGAGGTCCCTTTGTGATTTACCTGGTTTGGAATTTGTCTTGCTCCTTGCCTTAGAGTACTGTTTGGGCTTCTGGGTCTGGAGAGTGAGGCTTGAGGAGGGAGCAGTACCTCTACGCATGCATGGATGTGTCATTAATTCTTGTTCAGAATCCAGGGATGATACAGATGACTGATCTCCTCCTGGGCTGTCTGCCAAACTCCCCTCTTCCCTGTCACTCACGCTTCCTTGGTCAGAGGAGACTTCATCGGCAGATTCTACTGGGAGTAAAACAGGACTGTGGCATGTGGATGTCTCCCCCACATCCACCTCCACATTCCTTGGGGCAGGAGCTAGGCCAGAGCTAACCACAACAGCAACCATGGCCAAATTTCTGCCACCAGTTCACATGAACCAGTCCAAACTGGTATATATATATATGTCACATGTTTTTTTTGCTGAATTTGAAAATGAAGGGAGACTAGGATAGATCTATTTCGGCCTTATTTTGGCCTCATCAGCTAGCCATACCCACTGGGAGTTGAACCTGCAACCTTTGCCTTGTAAGGCAGAGAATTATCCTCTAGGCTACAGTATCCAAATCCTTCAGCTCTGCACCAGGGAAGAGTTACATATTTTTTGTGTCGAATATATATTCTGATATTTATGAGGTGATACATATATTTTTGATGCTGCCAATTACAGTTACTAAAACATCTATATGTGGTTAATTTTATATATCAAAACTAGACATAATTATGAAAAAAAATCTTATATTTCTGCCACATATAATATTTCTGATATTAAAGATATTTCCAGAATAAACATTATGAAACAATGAGCAGAAACTTTATTTTTGATGTGTTGGTTATTCAATCCTCTCTACATACCCAGAATTTCATTCTCTTCATTCTCTATTTTTCATACTATCTCATGTACACACACAAACACACACACACACATTCATGGGGAAAAATAATCATATATCACTGATGCCATATATTGTTAGCATTAATTGATAAGCCAAACTTTGCTTGTAAAGCCTTTATTCAGTCTCATTTTAAAAGATAGTGACACTTTCATAAGAAATAATTGTTTATCCAAGAATCAAATTGGTTGTCCTTGGCATTAGAAGGCTGACAGTAAAACAGGAACCAAGGATGTTGTGAATGTTTGGATTCTTTATCTTCAGCATTCTTCCATTGAGGAAACTACAAAAAAGAATAGGATCAATCTGTTATTTCTAATGTTGAAGACAGATATAAAATATTTAAATTCAGTTATCAAGAATTAGGGAGAAATGATTAAGGATATTTTGAGAGAGAGGTTATGGGAGAAATTCATTTTGGTGACAATGCCATTGCTAAGGTTTTACATGAAACATATGCTTGGGATAAAAATATAAATGACAATGTAGCTACAAATAACCATGGCACTGCATAAAGACCTATGTGTTCCATAGAAGAAATTATCAACATAAATCAGGGCAATTGGATAAATTTAACATGTCCATTTTTCATTGTCTGTTAGAAACACAAAGAGAAAATTTTAGTTTAAATTAAAGGATTTTAAGAATATAGAAATTAAAGTAATTCACCTTGAATTTTTCAAAATAAGGAAGGAATTGTTTGAAGAGACTTAAAAATCATATTATTTATTAACCTAAGGAATGTCATAACCATTTATTAATCTAAGGAATGTCATGACCATTTGTATCATTGGTGGGAAGGGATGGCTTCCTATTCTATTCAAGCATCATCAGCATAAAATCACTAAAATATTGAGATATAAATTCAATGTTCTTATCTCTATATTGACTCACCTAAGATAGTTTATGCAGTTAACTGACCACTTTGGATCTGTTCAACAAGTTTTTGACCCTGAAAAAGAAATATATATACATATATAATCTGAGAATTTTCTGAGCAAATCACATAAATCTTCATCCATTTGAATAAATCAACTGTATTCTTCCTAACACTCATTACTATGAATGGAAGGCTGTTTCTCAACCTAAAATCCTCCATGCTCATATTCATGGGAACATTCTTCTTAGATTTGTCAGTTTCTCATTCCACAGGAAAACACAGAACACACACACACACACAAACACTTTATTGTTTTTATAAACAAGTTAAAGTGATACGTATATTTAATATTCCTCTTCCTCTTATTTTCTCCACAATAACAACCCTGTGAGTGTTGGCCTGATAGAGGACAACTGGTTCAAAGTCACCCAGCTGCCATTCATGCTTAAAACAGCATTAGTACTCACTATTTTGGTGAGTTCAGAATAGTCAAACTGTCTTTGTACAAGGTGTCACCAAAACCAAGACAGAAAAGGATAAAACTAGTATGATGTGGACTTTTGGTCTGCACTCCCTATGCAGTAATAGAAATGCACAGTTCATTTACTTCTAAGATGGGGGGGCTTTTTATGACGGATATTGTTTTGCATGGCACAATACACAGGTGACAAAGCTTCAGTTTTTCTTTTTGTGCTGAAGATCTGCAGAATTAACTTCTAATAGAGAAATTACATTTTACTATCAAATTTTAGATGTGTCTAATGACTGGATTTCTGATAGCTGTATTCCACAAAAATCATCACTGTGGGTCACATGAAAACAATTACTTCCTATCCCCTTGATAACAATAATATATGCTAAACTTTCTTACAATATGGATGTTACAGAGTTCTTAATAATAAATGGATGAATGATTAAATAAATTCTAGGAGAACGTATATAAAATATCAAATGAAACATTCTTCTGCATATAAAAAAGCAGGAAATTAGAGCTGGGATCTTTATATCTGTTCCTATCTCTTTTACGTATGGCCATGCCAACCATAAAGAGTAATAGCTTATTGCACTAAACTGATGCTTATTTGATGAAGGGAAATATACATTTGGAGGTAGCAATAAGCTGGAAAATTTTATTAAACTTTCTTCATTGATTCTCCTGTTTAAGGTATACCTTTGTGTCAAAGCATTCCTTTTTGTTTTCAGCTGCACAGCAAGTTGTCTGAAGCTCACGGAAAGCTAAGATTGCAACGGCAAGGTTTTCATCTGAGATATTAGGTTTGGATTTTATCAAGTCACAAAGCAAACTGCAAGACAAACAATAACTATTAAATTCTCTGTTGAAGCTAAGAGCTTCTATAATTTTACTTTTTTTTTTAGATTCCAAAGTTAAGAAATCAGTTCATGCACATATACACATTTTTAATATGCACTTTTTAGTGTAAGTTCCCAGTGATGAAACTAGAAATTTTAGTAGAAGAAAAGATGAAAAGAAGATGAAAATAAATACTGCAAGATAAATCACCAAAGAAGGCAGGTGTCCTAAGAAATGAAACTGATATGGAAGTTGTCTAAATAAACTCATGCCTAGCATACAATAAGATGCAAGGAACTGCAGATGTATGAAATATCATATCTTGTTCGATGTAAAAATTGTAACAATAAATTCTATAAAAATGATTTTTCTTACCCTTGCTTACTTGTCTGTACAGTCTTTTCTTCAGATAGGCACAAATGTTCAGGGGCATCCAGTACTTCAGGTTTGAATGGAGGAGCAGTGTAAAGTGGATCTGGTCCTAAGTTACTGATACATTCCCAACGAGTGATAAAGGAGGAATCACAGCAATGGTCAATTTGTTTGTTTGTGAAATGTTCTTCGTGATGATGACATACAGATCCTACCAGTTTATCTGTCTGAGAGGAGAGAGAGAGAAGGTGGAGAAATCCAATGAATTTCTTTAGTTACATGATATAACTATTATAAAATGTATGCTAGCCACATAACATTTCAAACATAAGCCTTTATTTTATGCTAAAAGAGTTTAACACATTAACAGAGTTGGAAGGGACCTTGTAGGTCATCTAGTCAAACCCCCCACTCAAGCAGGAGACCCTACACCATGGTGGCATAGTTTTTAATAGAAATTTATTGCTTGTTAAAATGTTTGTGGAAGACTCTGTTCATGAGTTCAGTTGAAGATAGAGTGTGGAAGATATTGACCCAGGGAAAACACTTACGGTAGCTTTGGAAGCCCATATAGCCCTTCTTTCCACTGAGACCATCTACAAACATTTTTAGCAATAGCAATAGCACTTAGACTTATATACAGTGACGGGCTACCAAACTTTTTACGACCACACTGTGGGTGTGGCTTATGCAGAACGCCCTGCATTTTTTCCCAACATCTTTCAGTGCAAATTGGGTGCTCTGGGGTGGGGCTCCATTTTCACTACCCCACTGCATTCCCCTCTGTCCGGGTAGTAGCCCACCCGGGCTTATATACCACTCCAAAGTTCTTTACAACCCCCTCTAAGTGGTTGACAGAGTCAACCTATTGCCCCCAACAATCTGGGTCCTCATTTTACCCACCTCGGAAGGATGTAAGGCCGAATCAACCTTGAGCTTGGTGATTTGAAATGATGAGCTACAACCAACACTCAGCAGAAGCAGCTTGCAGTACTGCACTCTAACCACTGTGCCATCAAGGCACTTTTATAATGATGTGTTGTTTACAGAGGAAACAGAATAGATGCAAAGGAGCAGAATATATGGAAGAAACAGTACTCACATGTTCTAAAGCACACGAGACTTGGTGATCACCATCTAAACCACAGCATTTCTCAGCAATCTTTGCCACTTCTTCAGTTAACTCAATCAGATCTGAATTTTGACCCTGTGGTATAATTTTGCTATACTTGATCAAATATCTGCAAGAAAATGGCAATTATAAAAGTAGTATGCTGTTGAATAAGGCAAGTGTGTAAATGCACTAAAGGGTGCTGGGGGGGGAAATAATTGCTGGGGGTTGATTTACAGGGTTTTAATAAAATCCATATAATTTCCCCCTTTCTACAAAATCTAAATATCCTGACTATGCAAACACAACTCAGCCATTGCCTTCTCTTTGGAACACCAGAGAAGTTCCTGAGTAAATATCAACTTTTATGTTGATTTAAATGGCTTACACATATGGCGACAATTGATGAAATTTTATTACACACATTTGGTGCATTTTAAAATGTCTTTATGCCCAGAAATTAGAAAACATTATTATTTTATCTGAAAAAAAGACTGAAAATCAGTATAGGTGCAGCAGAGTCTCAAGGCATTTTAAACATTTGGTGAAATCTTATTTTCTTTCACCCCTCTGAATATAGATAATTTTGCATCCACAAATGGTTCTGCTTATCAAAAATTTACAAATTTATCATTTAAAAAAAAAACTTACTCATTTTGGAAGAAGTATGATCCTAATTCTTTATAATTATTACAATTCTTCTTCACAACTTCAGTGATTTTAGTAATATATGATTTAAGTTGCTCTTCCTGAAAAAGAACACACATTTTTTTTAAAAAAGTCTGCAATAACAAGCAGACCTAGGAAGAATCAATATAAATAATGCTGAGATTAAGTTAGATAAATATATAAATAATTCTTACTCTGGAGGAGACAAGGAATATTCATGGCAATTGAAAAAGGTATTAGCATTTTTGGGGTTTCCCCATGTAAGAGGCAAATGTGAATGGCAAAGATCATGATTTGTTAAAAATAATTTTGCTGTAATCATTAAATATGCAAATGTAACTATTAAGGAAGGGGCAAACAAGCAGTATCTTCTAATCTGGCTAATACCATATATTCCTCTTATATCTAGAATTTTTCTTTGTTTTGTTTGTTTTCCTGCCACCTCTATTCAAAATTCAGAAATCTTTAGAAACCTTCATTGGCAATTATAATTTTAAAATAAATCTGTATTCAATGATTTGCTTTAAAAAAAATATCATACAGATGTACTTTTGCTTTATTCCATTATGAAGAAGGATCCCAAAGTTATTCATAGTAAATACAGTGGTACCTCATGATATGAACCCCTAGTCATACAAACTTTTTGAGATACGAACCCAGGGTTCGGAATTTTTTTTGCCTCTTCTTACGAACTTTTTTCACCTTACGAACCTGCCGCTGCCACTGGGATGCCCTGCCTCCAGACTTTCCTTGCAAGCCAAGCACCAGTTTTTGCGATCCTGGGATCCCCTGAGGCTCCCCTCTGTGGGAAACCCCACCTACTGACTTTGCAAAAATGGGCAGAGTAGGGGGGGGACAAAAACAGGAAGAAAAGACTCATGGAGCTCAAGGAAGGAGAAAGGTGTGGAGGAGATGAACAGAGTGGGGTGGGAAAAAACGGGAAGAAAAGACTCATGGAGCTCAAGGAAGGAGAAAGGTGTGGAGGAGATGAACAGAGTGGGGTGGAAAAAAATGAGAAGAAAAGACTCATGGAGCTCAAGAGAGGAGAAAGGTGTGGGGGAGGTGAGCAGAGTGGGTGGGAAAAAACAGGAAGAAAAGACTCATGGAGCTCAAGGGAGGAGAAAGGTGTGGGGGAGATGAGGAGAGTGGGGTGGGAAAAAACAGGAAGAAAAGACTCATGGAGCTCAAGAGAGGAGAAAGGTGTGGGGGAGATGAGCAGAGCAGGGTGGGAAAAAATGGGAAGAAAAGAGTCATGGAGCTCAAGGGAGGAGAAAGGTGTGGGGGAGATGAGCAGAGTGGGGTGGGAAAAAACAGGAAGAAAAGACTCATGGAGCTCAAGAGAAGAGAAAGGTGTGGGGGAGATGAGCAAAGTGGGGTGGGAAAAAACGGGAGGCAGGGACTCATGGAGCTCAAGAGAGGCTCTTTTCACCTTGCTTCGTTGGGACTCCCTTCCCCCACTCCGTTCCCCTCAGCTTTGCCTGGCCACCGCTTTTTTTTAAAAAAGCCTTAATATTTTGGATTTTCCTAATGGGCTTGCACACATTATTGGCTTTTCCATTGATTCCTATGGGAAACATTGTTTCATCTTATGAACTTTTCACCTTACGAACCTTGTTCTGGAAACAATTAAGTTCGTAAGACGAGGTATTACTGTAAATAGTATTTTAAAAATATTCCCTTTATATAGAGTGCAGCTATAGAAAATGTCATGTTACATTTTTCTATCATCTGAATTTATTTTGTAGATTAGACACTCAGTTATCATCTGAATTTATTTTGCAGATTAGACAAACTGACACGGAAATTTAACCAGATCATTTTAAATAGCCCTTCAATTTGGCCTTCAAATAAAGCTAGTGCAGGATTATACATATCTGTGTAATATAGCAAGAAAAGCAAATACTAGAAAACTATTTGCCTATTATACGTTAAAACAGTTATGATTTCCAAATATTTTTCAAGAGCTGCTCCACTCAGTATACATTGTAATGAATTCTGGTGTAATAAGTATTCCATCTTTCCAAGCAAAATCAACTTAGCAAAACAAAAGAAGCAAGCAAATAAGTAAATAATTTAAAAAACAGCCATACTCATTGCTGAGGTTGAAACTTTCTATTCTAGACATGATATTTAATAAAGATCACATCTCAACTCATAATTTCTGTTTCCTTTTCTGAATAATTATTAATAGTGTCACAATAGGGCTAGGTTGGGATGGGCGGAGGTGGGCAAGGAATCAACAGGAAGTGCCCTTGACAGAGACAAAGGAACTCACCCCTGAATGCAAACACTGTACACTCTCTTCCAGTTTGCAGCATTTTTCCAGCAATATTTCATATTTTTCCAAAAGTTCCAGATCAATCAGTTTAGAATATCCAGGGTGATTTATTCCTAATGTAAAGAGGAAGCTAAAATAGATTTTAAAAAATGGGATCAGAAAACATTGCTACCCAGAGAAAGGAGAATTTGTTTCTTCTGGTATCAGGCGGAATTACCAAAACATGTATCTTTTTCAATATTAGAATCCATGCTTCTTCCTTTCAGATTTAGTTTGTTACATCATTTTGGTATTTAATTACTAATTTGGCTACATTTCTTTTTGTATCTTATTTCTGTCTAACATTAGAGAGATTCATTATTTTTTAATTTCAATGTGTTATGTGTAGACATCCTACTTTTGTGCCTTAACATTTTACTACTTGAAACAAACAATAATGAAATTTTCTCAATTCAATGTAAAAAACCCCAACTGGACTGGCAACTGAATATTGTTTCATTGCAGTGAATGCAATTAAATCCTTACAGACAAGGTCTTATGAGTGCCCCTTGTCCACTTCAAGTCATGTCAGATTCTGAAGAGGATAAGCCAGGTCCCTCTGGATACCCTGGGCCAGAAGGGTTGCCAGCTGAAGCAAAGAGCGAGAGTGAGGGAGAAAGTGACCTGAGTGAGCCTGAGGAACCACTAGAGGGGCTGATATGACAATGCAGGAGTGGTCCCAGTTAGAGAATGAGGAAGACATTAGAGTAGAAACACAGTGGATGGACCCTCGCTATAGAAAATTGCTCAGAAGGTGAGAGGAATTGCATAGTAAAGGGTATTAGTGTATTGGCTTAGCCTCTTTGTGGTGTGATGTCTCTTCCAGGAGTACAGAGGCAAAAGATCTTGGGAAATTGTGTGAGGGGATTCAACGCCATTCAATGGAAGAGATGTTAAACTGGTGGTGTGCTTCAACAAGGCTTTAAAACCATGATTTCTTTAAAACTCATTTTTCTGCTGGATGCTTGTTGCCAGGACTGCAGTGAAAAAAATTCATATGCTTAAATGAAAAATGGATGATGATATCTAAGGAATGCTGACTAGGCCGAGTTTGGCACCTTTCCCAGACATATTGGACATTTAGCTCCCAAGAGAAAATACTCCCTTCTTCCTGGACATTTAATTTTTGTTGTGTATGCTTATATCAATAAAGAGTTTGATTTATTTGTAAAATAGAGGATTTTTGAGTCAGGTGTTTCGATCCTAGGGCCATGCACAGAACACAAGAGCTGAGATAAAGTTATGAGTTAATAATAATTTTATCTTTTTTGAGAAGAAACTCTTCAGTCCCCTGGACCCTTACCCAATACTGGGCCATGGCCTGTTTGGAACCGGGCCCCAAAAGTAGCAACAAATGTGGGCATAGCCCCACTGGTATGAATAGTATGTGCTTACATAAAGATCCAATTGTGTGAATTTATTCATTCATTCATTCATTCATTCATTCATTGGATTTGTATGCCGCCCCTCTCCGAATACTCGGGGCGGCTAACAGCAATAACAAGACAGCATACAATAATAATCCAATACTAAAAACAATTAAAAACCCATTATAATAAAAACCAAACATACATACAGACATACAATGCATAAAATTGTAAGGGCCTAGGGGGAAAGAGTATCTCAATTCCCCCATGCCTGGCAGCAGAGGTGGGTTTTAAGTAGCTTAAGAAAGGCAAGGAGGGGTGACTTCCGGGGGCGGGTCTACGGTGAGCAGGCGTGCGAGAGCAGAGCTCCGCTCTCCCAAGCCTGATTTTGCAGTTCGGGGGGTTGAAATTTGGCAGAATTTCGACGCAACCACATTGGAGAGGTGGCTGAAGTAGCGAGGGTTCCTCCTAGCACGGAGGTGTGAAGCAAGCACCCCGTGTGCAGGAGTGAGAACCTCGCAAACCTCGAAGCAAGAGAGTCACCAAACAACATGGTGACGTTAGTGCTGTGACAGCCCAGCGTAACAGAGGAAGCAAGAGAGTGTAACTACAATCCTATTTACGAAGAAGAAGAACCCAAGTATGATAACAAAAATATATATAGTCAAATTAATGGAAGATTAAGTTAAGAGAGAGCAGCAGCGTGGGACCCACCAAAGTTGGTTAGCGGCTACTCAGCGGTGGGGGAGAAAAGACTAAAAAAAAAAATTTCTACTGAGAAACCTGGAAGACCCGGAAGACGTTTGGAGTTAAAACCTAAAACAATAGGAGTGGACTAACAAGCACCCCGTGGAGGGAGAAACCTGAAAAACAACTTAAATAACTTAACAACTTAACAACTGTTTGTGAGTTTTGTGACTAAAAGAAACGGTGGAGAATACTAACTTTTGAAAAAAAAGAGCCAAACGACGGAGACTGCAGGAACTACAGAATTACAGTGGTAGTGACGAGACACGGAGATACGGAGGTTGCTGAGAGATCGGAAAAGGGAGGAAGTGCTCCAGAGTTTAAAGAAGCTTAAAGAACAAATGGTAAAGAGCTGAGGTCCACGACCAGAGGAATAAATAAACAGCAGCGGTGGAGTGTGCTTGGAAGTGAAGAAGGAGCCTGCAGAAGCTGACAAGATAAGCGGAAAGAGCCAAAAGAAGGTGCAGAGAAGAGGAACATTGGGGGAGGAGGAAGTTAGCTTAACTAAGCACTTACTTATATCTCTTTTCTCTCTTCTTTACCTTCCCTAAATCGAAAAAACTGACTAACTGATTTACTAATTAACTTTCTCCCTGATTAACGGATTAACTGATGACTTGCTATTTATAGCGGAAGAAAAAGAAATTTGACCGAACTTTGATTGAACTCTGATTGAACCTTGATTGAACCCTGATTGAACTCTGATATACTGAACCTGAATGTGAACTTAAAAATCTAAGGACGAAGAATTAGGTAAAACCCCACAACAAATAGAAAGGTTGATTATTATTATTTTCTGGATGAATTGAATCCCTATGAAGTGAATGGTATTAACGATACAACGAAATAAGTAATTAATCTGTATTCCTATTTCTATCTCAGCTATAACATATCTACAATATCTATACTTAGAATATATATATTAGCTTAATAATATTAATATTACTATTGAATATATTGAATTACATTGTATGAATTATACTGATCTATTGGAGTAAAGGAAGAGGGGGGAAAAAGGGGGGGAATATAAGAAAAGAACAATAACAATAACAGCTCATCAACAAGTAGCTCAATATTAAAAGTCTAACTGCGCATTATATACCTTAAGTCTAACTATATATTAGACTCATCTGATTCCAAGAAAATATTAGACATTCAAGTTAATAATCAATTAAAAAGATTAAAATGGCAACTTTCCAGAAATATACAAAAAAACCATCTGGCTCCCCCTCAACCCAAAAATCAATAGTTAGCATGTTAGCAACAGAAAAGGCCAGCAGTACTGGTAATATTAGCAACACCCCACAAACAACGCAGGAGGCATTAATGGCAATTCAAGAAACAATGCTCAAACTGGAGGGAAAATTAGATAGGAACCATGAGGCAATGAGGGAAGATATGCAAAAAATGGACAATAAAATTGAAATAATCCATCAAATTTTGGAAAAAAATGAAAGGAGAATAGAACAAATTGAAAAGAAAGTAGAACAAAATGACAAAAAAGTAGTAACAATGGATGATAAATTGATGCAATTAAATAGAGAGTTAGAAGAATCAATAATTAATTTTGAGGTCGATAGAGCAGAATTTTACGTCAGATTCCAAAATGTAGAAGAAGAGAAAGATGAGAATTTAGTAGAGACAATGACAGAAATGATAGCTAATATATTACAAAAAGATAAACAAGAAACAGCTAATGGAATAGATGAGATTTACAGGGTGAACACTAACTACGCCCGAAAACATAAGCTTCCTAGGGAAGTACACGTGAGATGTGTAAAAAAGGAGATTAGAAATGAAATATTGAAAATTACAAAAGACGAAGCAATAATTCATAATGGGAAGGAAATCAGAGTTCTTAAGCAAATCCCAAAAAAATTAAGGGACAATCGAAGGGGATACCGACCATTGGCAGATTTGTTAAATCAAAGTAAAATTACCTTCAGATGGTTAATTCCGGAGGGGATGCTTATCACATGGAAGAGGAAAAAAATAAAAGTAAATAACGAACTAATGGCACAAGAATTTTATGATGAATTAATAGCGGAAGAGAGGGTGGAAACAGGAAGTCAAAAAGAGATAGAAGAACCCCAGGTAGAATCAGATAGCGGGAAAGAAGGAACTTCTAAAGATATAGTACAGGAGGAAGAAAGAATATTGACAAGAGCACAGAAAGAAAACAGGACAAACAGAAGACAAATAAGGAATTAAAGGGGGATGGGAACAGAAATTAAATTAATCTCAATTAATGTAAATGGCTTAAACTCATTTATGAAAAGAAATAGTATATTCAATAAATTACAAAAACAAAATTTAGACATTGTTTGTCTACAGGAAGTACACATTCCACAAAAAAATGAAAAGCAATTAGAAAATGAGAAAATTGGGAAAGTATTTACGTCCTTATCACATAACAAAAAAAGAGGGATTGCAGTTTATGTTAAAAAAGAATTAGATCCAAGGAAAATATATGCAGATAAAAAGGGAAGAACTTTAATCATGACAGTTAAAATTGTTAATGTATTTGTATCATTAGTAGTAATTTATGCACCAAATAAAAATTTAAAAAAATTCTTCTATAACTTGCACCAGAAACTGATTGAATTAGAAGTAGAAGACATCTGCATGATAGGTGACTTTAACGGTATTATCGATCCCATTAAGGATTATAAAAGTGCTAATAAAAATCGATATAAAAAAAGAAAAGTACTGCCAAAAACGTTTGATCAGATGTGTGAAGAATTAAACCTGAGGGATTGTTGGAGAACAAGGAACCAAAATAAAAAAGAATATACATTCTACTCCAATGCGCACCAAAGTTGGTCTAGGATTGATATGGCGTGGGTTAACAATAAGATAGGAAACTTAATAAAACGAATTCAAATTGATAAAAACGATTGGGCTGATCATAACCCAATAAAAATTATATGGAATGAGGAGGAGAAAAAAAATAGGAGTTGGAGATTAGATCTACAATTATTAAAAGAACAAGAATATATAGATTGGATTGAAAGAGAAATGAAATTATTTTTAAAAGAAAATAACAATCCAGATACCTCCCTCCAGAATTTATGGGATACAGCAAAAGCCTATCAAAGAGGCTTAACAATAGCCTATAAATCAAGAAAAAACAAGGAAAAAAGACAAAATCAAAAAGAGTGGATATTTAAATTAGGAAAATTAGAAAAAGAATCCCAAAAAGACCCAGGAAACCCAAATATAAGGCAACAAATTATGCTGATAAAACACAAACTAGAATTAATAGAGATAGAAGAAGTAACTAAGAAACTAAGAGAAGTAAAACAAAATCAATTTGAGCACGCAAATAAACCTGGCAGATGGCTATCGTATAAATTGAGGAAAGAAAGAGAGAAGAAATTAATCCAACAATTAACAGATAAAAAAGAAATAACACATTACCAGTTAAAAAAAAAGAAAGAAATTGCATTAGAATACTATAAAGAATTGTATAGTGAAGAAAATATTAAGGAAGAAGATATATTAAAATATTTAGAGACATGTAAAATCAATTTAATAAGTAAAGAAGATAAAGAAATATTAAACAAAGAAATAACAAAAGAAGAATTGGAAAGAACAATTATGAAACAGAATAATAATAAAACACCAGGCCCAGATGGCTTCCCAATTGAATTCTATAAAGCAACATTCCATGTAACGGGAGAATTATTATTAGAAATTTATAATAAAATGTTAACGAACGGAGAATGCCCGGTATCATGGCAAGAAGCTAACATAACGCTGATACATAAAGAAGACACAGATCCAAAGTATATTAAGAATTATAGACCAATATCTCTGTTAAACGTAGACTACAAAATTTATATGGCAATAATAGCAGACAGATTTAAAAAAATATTAAACAAAATAATACACTCTGATCAGAATGGCTTCTTACCTAACAGACAAATTAGAAATAATATAAGAATTACATTAAATATGCTAGAATATTATGAAAGCCATAATGATAAGGAGTTTGCAATGCTATTTCTAGATGCTGAGAAAGCCTTCGATAACCTCAATTGGAACTTTTTCAAAAAATTAATAAATACTATGGACTTTGGAGAGAACTTTGAAAATACAATAAATAAAATATACTCCAAACAAAAGGCAAGGATAATTATAAATGGAGATTTAACCAATACATTCGATATTAAAAAAGGAGTGAGACAAGGCTGTCCACTATCTCCCTTAATATATATAATGTCTATAGAAATACTATTAAACCGAATTAGAGGGGAATCATCAATACAGGGCACCCAAATTAAACAACAAATTTATAAAACACAGGCCTTCGCTGATGATCTGGTCTTCTTCTTAGAGAATCCAGTTAGCTCAATGATATATTTAGTAAAAGAATTAGAGAACTATGGGAAAGTGGCCGGCTTAAAAATAAATAGGAACAAAACTAAAATACTAACCAAGAATTGTAATCAAGATTTAAACAAATTATTAATAAAAGAAACAGGTTTTCAAATAGAAAAGAAAATTAAATATCTAGGGATTTGGTTTACGACAAGGTATTCTTCACTGAAAGAACTAAATTATACAAAATTATTAACAAAAACAAAAGAAGATTTAGAAAAATGGTCAAAGTTAAATCTATCCTTAATGGGAAGGATCAATACAATAAAGTCTAATATACTTCCAAGGTGGCTCTATCTCTTCCAAACAGCACCAATACAACTAAACAAATCGTTCTTTGCTAAAATAAATAAAATAATTTCTAAATTTATCTGGTGCAATAAAAAACCTAGAATAAACATGAAAGCCCTACAAGATTTAAGAACAAGAGGAGGATTCGGTTTACCCAACTTAGAAATATACTACCAAGCCACTAAATTACTGTGGATTAAAGAATGGGTCAACCTTGAAAATCCTAGAATTCTAACAATAGAAGGCCACGATATAAATGAAGGATGGCACGCACATTTGTGGGAAAAAGAACACTCAAAACATTCTCACTTTAAACAACACCAAATTCGGAATACACTATTGACATACTGGCGGAAAGTCAGGAAAAAATACTATAATGAAATTCCCAGATGGCTATCCACTCTAGAAGCTCAAATTCATCCAAACATAATAAGCCAAGAACAAAAAATAACCTACGAAGCCCTATTAAACACTAAAGGAAGTCTTAAAACTAGAGAAAGACTTAAAGAGGAAGGTATAGTAATAGATTGGCTTCCATATTATCAAATTCAAAGCAGATATAAAAGGGACTTGGTACAATTTGGAATATGTAATAAACAAAATGAAATAGACAAAATATTGACAGGATCTGACAAAAAATTTATAACTAAAATGTATATTTATCTATTAAACTATGAAAACATTGAAGAAATTGTTAAACCTAACATGATATCTTGGATGACCAACTTTGGATATGCAATTCAGCTAGAAGACTGGGAAAAACTATGGTCAGTTAATTATAAGATGACTTTGTCAACACCATATAAAGAAAATCTTTATAAAATGTTCTTCCGATGGCATTATGCGCCAGCACGCCTAGCCAAAATGAATGTAAACATTAGTAACAAATGTTGGAAGTGTAAAAAAGAAGTGGGAACATACTACCACATATGGTGGCAATGTAACGAAGCAAAAAAATTTTGGACTCAAATTAGGGCATGGATGGAAGAAATATTAGGCTATAAAATTGAAATAAAACCGGAAATGTATTTATTGGGCATAATTAGAGGCAAACATAGCAAAGAAAATTACTACTTAATAAATCACTTACTTACTGCTGCAAGATTAGCATATGCACAAGTCTGGAAACAGGATAAGATTCCAAACAAAGAAACGGTAATTAAAAAAATATTAGACTGCGCCAAATTTAGCAAATTAACATACGAAATTCAAAACCAACAAAATAAGGACTATTACAAAGTGTGGGAAAAAATTTACAACTGGGTGGAAATCAAGAAAAAGGTATAGTAAATAGAATTGTTAAAAAATAAATCTTGTAAATATATTAAGTGTAAATGTTTAATGTTGTATTGTTTGATGTCTAAATGTTTGTAAGTCATATAAAATAAAATAAAAATATTAAAAAAAAAAAAAAAAAGAAAGGCAAGGAGGGTGGGGGCAATTCTAATCTCTGGGGGGAGTTGATTCCAGAGGGCCGGGGCCGCCACAGAGAAGGCTTTTCCCCTGGGTCCCGCCAAGCGGCATTGTTTAGCTGACGGGACCTGGAGAAGACCCACTCTGTGGGACCTAACTGGTTGCTGGGATTCATGCAGCAGAAGGCGGTCCCTGAGATAATCTGGTCCGGTGCCATGAAGGGCTTTATAGGTCATAACCAACACTTTTAATTGTGATCGGAAACTGATCGGCAACCAATGCAGACTGTGGAGTGTTGGTGTAACATGGGCATATTTGGGAAAGCCCATGATTGCTCTCGCAGCTGCATTCTGCATGATCTGAAGTTTCCGAGCACTTTTCAAAGGTAGCCCCATGTAGATAGCGTTACAGTAGTCGAGCCTCGAGGTGATGAGGGCATTAGTGACTATGAGCAGTGACTACCGGCCCAAATAGGGTCGCAACTGGTGCACCAGGCGAACCTGGCCGAACGCCCCCCTCGCCACAGCTGAAAGATGTTTCCCTAATGTGAGCTGTGGATTGAGGAGGACGCCCAAGTTGTGAACCCTCTCTGAGGGGGTCAATAATTTTCCCCCCAGGGTAATAGACGGACAGATGGAATTGTCCTTGGGAGGCAAGACCCACAACCACTCCCTCTTGTCTGGGTTGAGTTTGAGTTTGTTGACACCCATCCAGGCCCCAACAGCCTCCAGGCACCGGCACATCACTTCCACTGCTTCGTTGACTGGACATGGGGTGGAGATATATAACTGGGTATCATCGGCATATTGATGATACCTCACCTCATGCCCTTGGATGATCTCACCCAGGGGTTTCATGTAGATATTAAATAGCAGGGGGGAGAGGACTGACCCCTGAGGCACCCCACAAGGGAGACACCTAGAGGTCGACCTCTGAGCCCCCACTAACACCGACTGCGACCGACCGGAGAGGTAGGAAGAGAACCACTGAAGAACAGTGCCTCCCACTCCCAACCCTTCCAGCCGGCGCAGAAGGATATAATGGTCAATGGTATCGAAAGCCGCTGAGAGGTCAAGAAGCACCAGGACAGAGGACAAGCCCCTGTCCCGGGCCCGCCAGAGATCATCCATCAGCGCGACCAAAGCAATTTCTGTGCTGTAGCCGGGCCTGAATCCAGACTGCTGAGGACCTAGATAATCGGCTTCTTCCAAGGACCACTGGAGTTGAAGCGCAACCACCTTCTCAACAACCTTCCCCATAAAGGTAAGAATGGAGACTGGACAGTAGTTATTGAGCATGGCTGGGTCCAGGGAAGGCTTCTTGAGGAGGGGGCACACAAGTGCCTCCTTATAAGGAGCCAGAAAGGACCTCCTCCCCAAGGAGGTGTTGACAATCTCCTGGACTCAGCTCAGTGTCACCTCTCGACTGGCCGAAACCAACCAAGAGGGACACGGATCCAGTAGACAGGTGGCGGAACTCACAGCTCCAATGGCCTTGTCCACTTCATCAGGTGTCACCAAGTCAAACTCCCCCCAGACAGATGGACAAAGATGTTTAGCCCCAGTCACCTCGGCTGACTCGTTGTCAGTCGACTCTGTTTTACAATTGGAGTCAAGGTCCGCTTGGATCCGAGCTATTTTATCAGCGAAAAACGTGTTAAAATCCTCGGCACTACTCTGTAAGGGCTCCCCAACTCCCCCCTGGTTAAGACGGGTTACCCTAAACAGAGTGGCCGGGCGAGATTCTGCTGATGCAATCAAGGTGGCATGATACGCACATCTTGCTGCCTTGAGCGCCACTTTCGGAAGTCTTAATATGAGCTCTTACACGTGTTCGATCGGATTTAGACTTACTCTTCCTCCATCACTTCTCTAGACGTCTCTTCTGGCATTTCAACTCCCGGAGATCCTTGTTGAACTATGGAGCTCTACGGGGTTTAGTGCCGCGGAGAGGTTGCAGCGGCGCAATTCGGTCAAGGGCCTCCACTGCAGCCTTGTTCCAGGCCTCAGCCAGAGACTCTGCCGAACTGTGGACGAGTGTATCTGGAAGAACCCTAAGTGCCTTCTGAAAGCCTTCTGGGTCCATCAGGTGCCTGGGGCGGAACAACTTAATTGGTTCCGCCTCCCTGCGGGGGAGGATTGGAGCCAGGATGTCAAGCCGCAGTAGAAAATGGTGGAATCATCCCTTCTTCTCCTTATCACACAGGTCCTCAAAGCTAGAATGGTTGAGGACCTGTTTTAAGGTTTTGAAGTAGTACTTAGAAACTGCCAATGATTTCCAATACCCATTGTGCATCTCAACTTGAGAGGGTCTGTTGCATACATTCGGAGCAGAAAACTGTATGTTCTTACATTATTTTTACAATCTAACCCCACCCATTTAGTGTGAAATAGTATGAAAATATCCAAGCCATACCTATCCTTGTAGTCATCTCTGTGTTCAGCATAAGATTTACATGCTTCTGTCTCCTTTAAGATTTCTCCAGATGGTGGGGGCAGATCTGGAGATCTTGCATCATTTTCCAATGTAGCAATGCAGATAGGCCTTTCCACCAGAGGCCTTTCACAGCAAGGACCAACGTTAGAAGATATAGCATCTTTGTGGTCACAGACATATTTTGACAGGGCTGCCTATAAGAGGAGAGATAAATTGGTCCTTTGAAAAAAAAGTGCCAGTTATAGTTGGAAGCTCTATGGACTATCAACAAAACTCTTTCAAGGCTTCTTTCCAAATAAAATTAATAATGGTAAACAAATAAATTTTCTATAGATTTTGCTAAAAGTCACTGAATCTGTGGAACTATACAATAGATTAGATATAATCTATTTCAAATATTTAGAGAATATGACATAATTCTTAAAACAACCTTTTTCTATACAATGTGCATTGTTTCTTTTTAATTTGCAAGTGTTTAATCATACTGAGAATAGCTAGCCTTTCTCTTCTTCCATTCTATCAAACTAAAGAAGAAAGAGAGGTAGTGCTAGTGTTACTAGAAAACATGACTAGGTAAAAACATTCAGAAAAATACAAAAAGGTAGGATTTGAGTTCATTCCTGAAACTGCTACATATGTCATTTACATACAAAGAGTCATCTATTTACAGATCTTTTCTATGTTTTGAAGAAGGCAGTGTTGATATGGTTGGTAATTACATCTATCTGTGATTGGTGGTTAAAGCAAATAGAGCCACACAAGTCTAAATAAATTCGGCTCATTTTATGTCATCACCAGCCCTCTGCAGTTTTATAAAATGGTACCACAACTATCTCCCACTTCCCTTACTGTTCTTCCATTTTTTTTTCTTGCTTGGTTATAGACTTTATAATGGGCTGGTCTACTTCACGCAACAAAACAAAAGGTGACTGATAAAGAGTTATATTGTAATGGTTTGGGATTGAGAACTTGCCCAAGATCAGCTAACCAACTTCAGAGCCTAAACGACCAGAACCTGGGTCTGCATGTTATATATTATCTATTTACATTATCAATCTTCAGCTGTGAAAATAAAATAATAAAATGTATCTTGTATATGTATGTGTTGAACTTCATTTTCCTGATTTTAGGAAATTTAATTTGAAAAATCACTAGAGAAATTTGAAAATGTCAAAAGATAGTACTAGAAAAAAGACCATTAAAAAAAAAATCCATGGGGTTGAGACAGATCATTTAGCCCTGGTGCGCTGTTCGATAACACTATACACTTGTACTGTTCCTGGGTCTATTTGACCCGGACTGAAAATTGTTCATTTTAGGTACTTGTATTGGTCTTTTTGAAAACGTTTTTCACTTGGAAACTAGTTTGAACATTCCTGCACACAATGAAATGAAAATTGAAATGAAAGAATTAATGCTTATATTTTCATTTTGCTCATAAAAGCCCCCCCATTTTTGTGAATTTTTTTTCAATTTATAGATAGTTTTGCCTGTAAACAATGTACAATTTTACTAAATTTGGTGTGGAATTACTAGTTTGAACATTTCTGAACATAATGATATGAAAATTGAACTGACAAATATGATGCTTATTTGTTTATTTTGCTCATAAAAGGGCCGCCCCACCGTTTTTTCAAGCATGTCACTTTATAAATTTTCCTAGGCCCCTAATTCCAAATATTTTCAATAACTTTGGCATTGAACTACCAGTTTGAACATTTCTGAACATAATGAAATGAAAATTGAACGGAAAACATTGATGCTTATTTGTTTATTTTGCACATAAAAGTCCCCCTCGCTGTGTTCAATTATTTCAATTTATATACAAATTATGCTGTTAATTTCAAAATTACATACTTGTTTTTAGTAAAATAGATTCCTTTCATAAAATTAGTTGTCTGGCTATCATGTGCTTGCTTTTCAAAAGGATATTCCCAATATTTCTAGCCAAATCTATATAAAAAGTGAAAATAATGGCACACAGCAAGGCCAAGGGGGGTGGTCCTTTTGTCAGCAAAATAAACAAATAAGCATCATTTTTTTTCAGTTTATTTCTATTTTTTGTATGATCAGGAATGTTTAATTTAGTATATCAAAAGTTTTGGGGGAAAAGTCCTTAGAGATTTGTAGCCTAAAAAAATATAAACTGACACAAAATGCTCCAAAAATGGGGGGGGGGGGGCTTTTTGATAAAAATAAAAATATAAGCTTCATTTTTTTCAGTTCAGTTTTCATATCATTATATTCAGAAATGTTCAAACTAGTTTCCCAGTGAAAACAGTTTTCAAAAAGACCAAACTTAAGTACCTAAAAAAATCATTTTGGTCTGGGCCGTATACGACCCGAAACAGACTCAACATGAGGTTTTTTGCCCAGAAAAAAGTTAGCCCCCACCCCAAAAAATATTTTTATGATGATTAGCAATGTTAAATTTAGTAAATCAATGCCTAAGATATTAAACATTTTTCAGATTTGGAGCCTAAAAAATATTTAAAGTGAAAATGGTTGCAAGCAGCTGGGGGGTGGGGAGGCCTTATTTCTGATTTAAAAAACCAATAAGCATCATTTTTTTTCAGTTCATTTATATTTTTCTTATGATCAGGAATATTCAAACTAGTAATCCCAACACCAAATTTAGTAAAATTGTATGCATTTTGCAGACTAAACTATCTATAAAATGAAAAGAAAATCACAAAAAAGGAGGGGCAGGCTTTTATGAGCAAAATAAACCACTAAACATTGTTTTTTTATTTCAATTTTCTTTTCATTGTGTGCAGAAATGTTCAACCTAGTTTCCAAGGGAAAGAAGTTTTCAAATTGACCAAATATAAGCACTTAAAATAAAGAATTTTCAGTTCCAGTCACACAGACTCGAAAACAGTACAAGTGTGACATTTTTTGCCCAGCAAAAACTAAGACCCCCACCCCAAAAATAAATTCACATAGAGAGAATTCCTGAAATGATGAAAAGTCATGAAATTTCAAGTTTCAGAAATGCAGGGAAAACTTTTTACAGTGTCTCAAACTTCGATTTCGACTCTCACGGACTCAAAACATGACAGCAGGGTTAAGAACCTACTTCTTGACTTTCTATTCTACATTGAAGAAATGTTCATTGAGCAAATGTGTTATCCACTCATAGGATTTTACATAACTAGTAGCAAACATGATTATATCTTACTCTGTCAAGTAAAGCCTCCAGGGAATCCCCCTTACAGATTTCTTCATAGATGTGCACAACTTTTTTAGCAATATGGGATATGGTTTCCTGGTTAGCATTTATGAACTTCTCGTGTGTCTCAATAAATTTCCTAGAAAGAAAAGCAAAGAAAAGCATTATGATTATTTCAAAGCAGTTTCTAAATAATTTCTACCCTGTATTTCCACAAGCTATTGCAATATCATATAATCATGTAATCTTCCATTTTAAAATCTGATCACCCCAGTAATTGCACAAGGTGCTAAATTTAATTTATTTTGCAATCATATTTGGGGCTTTCAGTTTCTTTCTTGCGCAATCATACTGATATAGATAAAACTATTTTTCTTTCAATGAAAAATAATTGTTTCAGAAGTAGTTCTCTATGTATCAGGGAAATTAGTTACCAGAGAAGGGTTTTTGTTGGAAGTCTTCCTATGGCAACTTTTCCATAGTAAAAAAAGAAATAACCAATGTTGTCTTAAAGGATGTATATGAACAGTGAGCAGAATTTGTAAGTATAAATAAGTAGAACCTTCCCCTCTGTCAATAGAAAAGTAAGCTAAAAAGAGCTCTGAAATAAATTCTCAAGGATCATGGACATATTTTTTGAAACGAAAACAAAAATTTAAGGATCATATTTTGACATAGCATCAGTTTTTAACAGCAATAGAAATCTTTCTCGAAATTTAAAAGAATATTTCACAGATTCCCAAATCAGTCACTTTCAAGATGACTAATCTTCTTCATAGAATAATTTAGAAAACATAAGAGATAGGAGTTGCCAATAGTGTATCATACCATTTGTCCTTTGCTGATGTCAAAATACTATATAGAGTTCAAACTGTTTAGTATTTGTTTGAGAGATGACCATGAGGTACAAAGCAGTACTTTTCACCTAGTCCAGTTGGCTATTGAAAAATACTGGAAAACTGAAGAATATCCATCTTTAGATTAGATGTATTTAAAATGCATTGATTCAAAAATTAACAGAATAATAATTAAATCATTTAAAGCTCTAAAATTAAGCTGCATCCAGATTTAGTATCCCCTATAAACTAGTTTAACAAGCTTTTCCCTAAATGATTATCTCCATCAATATCCTTCCACAGTAGAAAATTATGTATGGATTCATGTGCATGCCTATGTGTGTGTACAGTATGTATGTGTGCATGTGTGTGTAAATTTTACTAAAGATGTCTGTCCTTCCACCCTCCCTTCCTCCCTAATTGTTAATTTAGGTTCATTATTTGGGATTTTTTGTTTATTTCAATAAGTAAAGAAAAATAATGTGAACATGATTTTGGGAGATAGCAGCCCAGACAACCTTCTCACCTCACAGAAAAAAAAGGAGTGTGTTAAGCATCTCAGAAGGAGTTATCTGCAAAAATTTCCTTGGAAGTAAAAATAAAGGAGTGGTGCAGTCCTGTGAGACTTATAAGATTCTATTATTCAAAAATAGAATTTGTAAATTGCAAGTTTGTGCTTCATATCTGCAAAAAGGGCTGATTAAAGCAAAGTAATAATCTATTAAACGTATGTAACTCTTTCTTAAATGGTCAAAACCCCAAATTGTTGCCCCCAGAACCATGTTATTCATACTATTTTGACATGCCTTGAGTCTCTGGGTAAATAAAACTTGAGGAATTATGAAAAGCTGAATATGATCACTGAAACTTTCTCTTATCAATTAAATGGTTTTATTCTGCCTATCCTATTTTTTCCTTTTAAGATAAATAGAGGCTAAATTGATTTCACTATTATTTCAGTACCAGTCTCTTTTGAAAATCCAGGTTACCAGCTCTTCCAGGTTAACCAGACTGGAAACATGACTAGATAAGCTAATTATCCTTTATTATAAGGCTACATATAGAGTTTTACAAGTCTGAAGGAACAAACTTTCTGTCATAGCTTTTAACCATCTGACCAATTAGGGTAAGTCATTCCTAAGATTCTTCCTCTGACTATTAAGCTCATCTCACCTGATTATTTTCCAGGCAGCAATTCTTTCCCTTGTACCACAAGATCACCCACAAATTCTATTATATCTGTTACATATAGAGATCACATATTGCTTCATGAAACCTATTGACATATACTCAAGATGGTCCGAAAAGTATAAGTATCTAATTTAGTCATATTTGATGTACATTCCTAAGAGTTTCCTATAACATCCCAAATAAAGCAGACTTACAATGCATGTAACTTATCTTTTCCATAATGCTTCAGATTAAAACAAGTATATTCCTGTTCTTCAATTATTTCCCTGAACTTCTTTTTGGCTTCTGTTGCCTGTTACAAATCAAAAAAGAAAATAACAGAATAGAATTCTTTATTGGCTATGTGTGATTAGACACACAAGGAATTTGTCTTTGGTGCATTTTAAAACATTTTTACTCAGTCTGAGAAGAGAGAGATAAGAAAAGGGTGATTACAAATAGAAATAGAATGATTATGGCAAAATAAAATAATAACTAGAACAGTGATGGCAAACCTTTTTTCCCTCTGGTGCCGAAAGAGTGTGCACGTGTGTTATCGCACATGTGCGAGTGCCCATACTCATAATTCAATGCCTAGGGAGGACGAAAACAGCTTCCTCTGCCCACGGGAGGCCCTCTTCGAGGCTGGAAATGGCCTGTTACCCAACTTCTGGTAGGCCAAGTAGGCTCACGTTTTGCCCTCCTCAGGCTCCAAAGGCTTCCCTGGAGCCAGGAGAAGGTAAAAATGTCCACTCCCATCCCCCGGAGGCTCTCTGGAAGCCAAAATTGCCCTCCCAGAGCCACTGTGTGAGCCAAAAGCCGGCTGGCCGGCACACACATGCATGTTGGAGCTGAGCTAGGGCAATGGCTTGCATGCCAACAGATATGGCTCAGTGTGCCACTGTGGCACCAGTGCCATAGGTTCACCATCAGTGAAGTAGAGCAACATTTGAACACCATTGACTTTAACAAAATAACTCCCAGCAAATTACAAAAGGCAGACTTATTCAGAGCAGATAACATCTTGCAAGGATACCTCTAACACTACAAAACTTCCACATCTGTGTACTCCAGCTGCTTGGGAAAAATCTCAATAGGTGGTTTAAAATGCCAAATCCAATCTGAACCTCTAGCTGACTGCAACAAATCAAAATTTCAAATTACTAATTGGTATAACAGCTGTTTCAATCCAACAGCATATAGTAAAAAAAAAAGCTCTTGGCCAATAAATAAGAATATTTGTAGCTCAACATTGAAATGTGGTGTCATTGGAGCTCTGAGCTTGATTGTTTCCTTGTAGACATTTCATTACTGAAACATTACTGGCACTGATTGTATTACTTTGTTTGGGAAACAACAACTGCAAGAAAACAGCCAAGCTTAGAGAGCACCAATGATTCAAGGTGGTTTTTTTGCATCTGAGCAGAAAGGAAACTGCATAGCACAATGGAAGATAAAGATTGTAGGTCAATGGGGATACATTGAGATAAGTTAATATCAAGAGAAGAATCTCACTTTAACTATCATTGTTTGTTATTGCACTGATTTCTCTGTCGACAATGCTGAATAGCTCAGGTGATGTCCAAACATCCAAAACATCTGCCAGGCTATCCTACCTCCTTTTCATGGATGATTTGTTGCTGTATGGAAAAACATTATCTGAAATAGAATTGCTCCTCAACACTGTACGTTTATACTGCCAAGATATTTGCAATGTAGTTTGGACTGTACCAAACTGTCACCATCAAATGTGGAAAAATAATGAAAACTAAAATCAAGATCCTTCACAAGTAACATCAAGAGTTCCTGATCAAATGAATGAATGAAGATAATCATTACAAACACCTGGCATTCTTCAAGCTGAAAACATCGAGTACATTGGACTCAAGAAAAAGGTTAGAAATGGATACCTCAAGAGAGTAAAGAGGTTCTTAAAGGACAAATTCAGTGTACTTTCCACATATACTTTAATAAGAAATAAAAGTAGTCCTTGACTTACAACTGCTCATAAAAGATATGTTGTTGAAGTTATAAAAGCACAGAAAAATGTGACATATGACTGTTTGTCATACTTATGGTCATTGCAGCATATGATCAAAATTCAGCTGCTTGGCAACTGACTCAGAGTTATAATGGCTGTTGTGTCCTGGGATCATGTGATCACAGTTCACAACCTTCTGACAAGCAAAATCAATGGAAACTCCAAATTCACTTCATAGCAATATTACTAACCTAATAACTGCAGTGATTCACTTAACAACTACCATATGTCAAGAAAGTTCATAAAATGGGAGAAAGCTTACTTAACTGTTTCAGTTAGTAACATAAATTTTGGGTTTAGTTGTGATCATAAGTTAAAGATTATGTCTATATAGATGGAATAGTAGTGTGGACTCAAGCAGGACAAGAAGCCCTGGATAGAAAGACCAGAAAAATAATGATTGTGACTCATGCTTTTCATGCTTGCAAAGAATGTAGGTTAGGGTCGAATGTTCTAAGTACATCAGATGGTTGAACAATAAAATAGAGAATTAGAAGAATATCTGAAGGCAATGAATGAGAAGCACATAAGTTACTAGACCAGAAAGAGTTATTGAGTGAAAGACTGAACTGGCTTACAAACAAAAACAAAAACCCACCACCACCAAATGAAAAATAGAAATGAGACACAGCAAAGCAAAATATTACATGTCCAGTACATTACAAGAATAGTAGACAAAGAATATATGCTTTATGGCTAGGTGCAGAAAAAATTGAAGAGATAGAGGGATTAATTGTGGCTTTACAAAATCAAGCCTTTAGGACAAACATATAGAGTTGTACACAAGTCCGAATTGAAAAGACAACAGCAGATAACAAATGCCATATCCATAAGGAAGCTGAAGAAACAGTGGATCACCTAATTAGCTGCTGCAATAAGATTGCACATACTGATTACAATCAATGATATGACAAAGTAGAACAATGGTGCATTGGAAGATCTGCAAGAAATATCATTTGCCTCAAGCAAGAACTGGCAGGGCTATAAAATAAATGAAGTAACGGAGAAACTAAATTGCTCTGGGAATTTAAAATTAGGCATCTGTTTTAACAACCAGAGCAGTTTTAACAATCATTGATAAAAAGACAAATATGTCACAATAGTGCAAGTGGTAGTACCTGGAGGCAACACGATACAAAAGAAAGAACTGGAGAAAATCATGAAAAAAGATCTGCAAATAAAAGTGGAATGACTGTGGGATATAGTGTCAATATTAATAAATGCTACAATTTATTTCTTCAAAATTTCAAGATAAAAAAATGAAATACCCTTTCAAGGAAACAGGCATCTTTGTCAGCTTCTGCACAGCAAGTTTCCAGGACTTGCTTATAGATTTTAGCTGCCCCAATGATTACAACAACTATTGCTTTAGGATATCTTCTGGAGACTTCACGTAGATATCTATGAAAAACAAAACATGTATGTGTGTGTATTTGAGATAGAAGGGGAGGGGAAGGGGAAGGGAAAAGAGGATGGGGAGAGAGAGAGGGGGGAGAGAAAGAGAGAGAGAGAGAGAGATTTCATTGCCAAAGAACTCTTTTCATTTCTTATTTTGAAATTATTTTCAATGGAAAAAGAAGGGAGAATAAGAAATTAGAGAGAATAAGAAAAGGACAAAAAAATTAAACCTCACATGGGAATCCAAATATTTACACAGCTTACTTAAAATCCATTGCTTTTAATACAACACAAATAATTTTAATAAAATAGAACTAACCCATCATTTTGTCTCGTAATAAATTTGAGTGTAGGAATACTGTATGTAGATCAAGGATTTAAAAGAAAATTCTCAAAATTTTCTCTTTTTAAATTTATTATTTAATTTTCACCAGCATGTATTGTAGATGCATTTCTCATTAGATTTTGATCAGAGAAAACTAATCAATCACTACCATACTTTTATACAAAGTCTGTATCAGTGGCCTTTTAGAATCTTATAAATTTTATTTTAAAAGCATTTATGTTACATAAAAAATAAGGCAGATGAGATTTTTTTAAAAAGTTAGCCAAAACCACTGTTCTCTAATAGCCTAATCAGGATGAATTTCAGAGTTGATATCCAATAGAATAATGGTCTTATGCAACAACAAGATCTGAAATAATAAGGTTGTCAGGGTTGGGCAATGTGATTAAGGTTATGTATAAGATCACTGAGGGATTATGTTTGCATTGCAGCAAAATAAAAAAAATTAAATGCTGTTATTATTGAGAAGATGCATGGTTGAAGGTCCTCATTTTTGCTTATATGCATGTCTGTCCATATGTTCTTGTTTTTATTTTAATGTTGTGTTTCACACCTGAAACACAACATTAAAATGAATCATTAGCATGATTTACATTTCCAAACTCTAACTGCATTCCACTGCATCAACAGTTGTGTGCTGTTGGAATGTTCTAGAATGACTCTACTTAAAGAAGCGAATGTTAGTTGAATGAAATCATAAGTAGGTATCCCTGTTAGAAACAGTTAATAAAGTTCACATATTATTTGAATTTGATGAATGAAATTAAGAAAAAAATTACATCAATGTCATTCACTTAGAAAAAGATCTA